>NW_028301700.1:0-211094 GCF_051225735.1 Oryctolagus cuniculus | reverse complement strand
GCCAGACTGTGACCCGAGGACCAGGTCTCTCTCTTGGAGGGACACCTGGTCATGCTGCCTACTGCTATGCGAGCAGGGCTTAGCTTCGGTTGAGGCTAATATTGGCCCTCCAGGTAAACTCAGACAACTAGGTAGTGGGTAACCTTGAGTGATAGGAGATTTTAAACCCCACTCAGCCCCCAGACATGAGGAGCTTCATTGCTTTCTGCCTTCCTCCTCCTCCTGGGGGGCTCCCTCCCCCACTCTTTTGCTCTCCTCATCTCCATTCCTATACCACTGGCCAGGAGAAAGGGAGAGGGAAATTCCACAAGTCTCTCCACCTAGGGAAAAGCTGTTACCTGTTACCTGTTAATCCTTTCCAACCTGGTAGAAAGTTTTCCATCTTTGCAGCTTATGGTAGCTCTGGTGCGTCTTAAAGTTTTTTTGTGAACTATTACTGTTGCTAAGCTTTGATTGCCTGAGGACTAAATCTGGAAAAGAGCTAAAGTTAACTATCTGTTGTAATTGACTGAGTGTCTCCAGTAGTCCTAATTGATCTGGCTTTGGTTAAATTATAGGAGGTTCCCAACACTCTTAGTAAAACGGCACACCTACCCAACCCCACGGTTAGTCCTGCCAGGCCCTGGTGTGTGCAGTCTTCCCTGTAAATGGGGGAACACAGCCTTTCTCTGCACTCTATTCTAGTCCATGTGGCCTGCGGCACCCAGGCAGGCATAGCCAAATATCTCTAGGCAGAGCCCCCATGCCAGGGCTGCTTTTTCTCTCCTCTCCTGGAGGAATTTCCAATTCAATACCACTGCTGGCCTTACCTAAGGGAGCCAGAACCTTAAGCCATTAACCCTTTCCAAACTGATTAGTTTTTCTCTTTGTACCTAATAAAAACCTAAACAATGGGTTATTCATCTGAGAGCATTCACCTGTCTTGAAGGTTTCGCGTTTTTCTATTGCCATTAGAGTCTTAATTGGGAAAACTACAATGCAAAGTTGTTTACATTGTTTATCTGTTTTTAATGTCTGAGTGATTACCCAACTGATCAGAAATGTACTAATTTTGGCTAAATGGTTTGACTCTCTGACAGCTTAAATTCTAAACCGAGTCTTCCAACTTTGGGCTTCCAGCTGGATCCCTGGAACTCTCAAAAAATGAGACTCTAAATTTGTTAAAGTAACAGCTGCTTGGGTCAATTCAGATTATATAAAATATATTAAAATGTTATAAATGGTGTCAGACCTATGCTGTATTTATGTTTTTGCTTTCCAGCTAAAGTGGTCTTATAAAAATAAGAGTAAATTCTGTGTATACAAGCCTTTATGTTGTTAACTAAAGTAAGCCAATGCAGATTGCTTCAGAAAATTGAGGTAATGCAAACACCCTTTGCTCAGTGGCTTGCTTGCTCAGTTTTACATGTCTTTGATATGCTTTAAACTTGTTTCTCTTAATGAGGAAGATCTTTTCAAAGTTGTAAACATGCACTAGTGTTTGCTGTCCAGGAGGTGTTATCCTCATGCTACTTAAAAACATGAAAATGTAATTTTAACTTTTATTTCAGATAATGGTGTGGTATTCATTAATAACTCAGTGTCTTAAGTCATCTTGGCATCAGTGCTAAGAACTTGAAAAAATATATTATATATACTTTTAACATCTCAAATTTGATAAAAAAAAACTGTTTTAGTTTGTTAACATGTATTCTCATAGGTTGTCCATACATGACAATTCTAGGCTATGTAAAAGTAACTACGGGTATAAAGTTTCAAAAGGTGTTAACAAGTCATAAAAAGTTTTAAAATGTTTACAATTTTAAAATATTGTTTACAGAGTTAAGTGCTAATGCCAAAATTACACTAACCTAAAGTTAAAGTCTGATCTTCTGTTATAACAATGTTTTTTTTAAATATGTACTAATGTTAGTAAATATCTAAAAATGGTCTAAATCATAAATCTTGGAATCTGTTTTTGCAAAAACTGTAACGTCTATTTTAACAGTTTCTGCTTATTCGGTTACTCTGCCATTTCTAGAGTTAGGTCCTGTAAGCTCTTTTTTTAACTCTGTTAAATAATCCTAAATTATGTAAACTCTTATATACAAGGTTTTTTTTTTTATTTCTGGTTTATTCGACAACAAGAGACATAAAATTCATGTTAATCCATTGTGTACTCTACTGTCTCTGTTAAGTTATGTTTATGCAACAGATGCTAGAAAACTGGGTTCCAAAAACCCAAGAAAGCTCTAGTGTCCACAGGCTATACGGTAAATACCTGGAAGCCAAAGAATGGCAGAGACCTCTGCCACAATTTCTCCTCTAAGTCAGGCTACACAGTAAACACTGGTTAAACTGCCAGTTAAATCTAAAAGCCCAAAAAGTCAGGCTAGAGACCCAACTCGCTGCCTCACTTCTCCTCTTTTCTCTTCCAGAAGGGAAGTTACTTCTGTTCTACAGGACTCTCCACTGTAATGTACGGTTTGATCCCCAGACCTTATGTAAGGGATGACTGACCTTTTCTGTAATAATGCCTGGCCACAGTATAGGGTCCCAAACAACATAAAAAAAAAGGTTAAACTATAAAATAATATGACAACTAGATCAATTTTTCAGTGTAAAAAGTTACACTGATGACCTCAAAGTATGCAAGCAGGTCACCACAGTTGATCTTACCTAAAAGGCCATAGTTCTCCTCATGGACACAGTCTTAACTCACAGGAAAATACTAAGTGTCAGAATTTGCCCATGACCATAGTTTTTCTAGCTCACCCTGATATTAAAAAAATCTCCAAAAATCAGGATTGGGTTGAGCACCCGCTTGACTGACATCATAGAGGCTGCCTCCTTGGTCTACTTTATTAAAAACCAGAAAAACGAGGAGCAAGCTAGCAGCAGAGGATAGGCAACAGACCAATCAATGGCTGCTTTACACGGTGATTGCCATCAAGGAGACCCAGCAAGGCCAGTGCACCCCAAATGGCACCTGTTGCTGATATAAGGAGCCAGGGCACTGGGCAAGCAGCTGTCGTGACAGCAAATGCCTTCTGTCAGCCCTGCCAAGAGCACGGCCACTGGACACGAAACTGCCCTGGGTGTCGAAGGACTCCTTGTTCAGAACTACAGACCCTGTGGCCCTGAGCTAAAAAGCCTTTGGCTCTGCCCAGCCTCTGCCCAGCTTCCAGCTCCAGCCACTGCTATTGAGGGGATGGCCTAGGGT
This sequence comes from Oryctolagus cuniculus, assembly GCF_051225735.1. NCBI lineage: Eukaryota > Metazoa > Chordata > Mammalia > Lagomorpha > Leporidae > Oryctolagus > Oryctolagus cuniculus. The sequence continues at coordinate 207,892 of NW_028301700.1, read as the reverse complement.
CAGTGAAACACAAGTTGCCTATTTCTATCTGCCTCCTATTTAGCTTTCCTCCTAGTCCAGCCATGTAATGCAAGTCAACAGGGTGCCTCTCTTAAAGGAGATTTGCATCTCTTTCAATTCTCTTCCAGCACCCCATGGATAGGTCTGGGCCTCACACACCCAGCCAGGCCTTAAAAGTCTATCCAATAACATTAAGCTTAGAAAGCCCTCCCTGCCAGTTCCTAAAAACAGGGATTTCAGTAACAGCTAACTCAAATAGCCCTACACCAATTTGGACAGGTCCTCACTGAGGACTTAAAGGGCCTATCTCTTGAGGGGGGGTGCACAATAATCCATAATATAAATGGTTAAATGTAAATAATTCATTAGTCTGTCCTTTTCCCAGCCTGAGACTCTAGTCTTTTACATTGGCTTAACTTCCTAGCAAAACTGGCTACTAAATATAAAAAAAAAATTGTCTCTGGGTCAATCAAACTGGACAGGCACAAACCCAAATTTGTACTTTTCCTGGAAAAAGCCAAACAGCTCCAGGACCAGGCCAAGCAGGGCTGGGATTTCTGGCCTGACATCTGATCATGAAAATCCTGGCTATTTCCTCTCCTTGGCCCACTAAATTCTGCAATCTTGATGCTTCTCTTTGCACCATGTGTTTTTAATGCCCTTGTTCATTTTGTCTCTAACAGACTAAAAGCTGTTGAACTCCAAATGGTCATCAGGCAAGACTTCCAGCCCATTCCTCTGGACGACTTGAGCAGCCCTCTGGACCGAGCAACACAGTCTTTCCAAGGCCACTGTTGCACACCATAAGACAGGTAGCAAGAGGAAATACCCAAATCCCCCTCAACGCCCACATGCCAGCTTCAAAGAAGTTACAGAAGACGGAACTCCATCCATAATCCCAAAGAAAAATTTTGGGTATTACCTCTTGAGGGAAAAATATTAGGCAGAAAGTCAGTTATGAGCTTATGTGTGTGTGACATAAAGGCCTAATGTGTCCAGCATATGCATCTACATCTCAGTCATCCTGACAATGTTTCATGGGCAGCCTGGCCTTTGCATCCTGCCCTGCCCCCTTCTACCTGATAACCTGCCAGGTAGAGATCCCCGCCCCTTCTGCCTGACAAATCTTCCACAATCTCCCAGATGTAGCCCAGTATCTGCATTTCAGTATTACAGAACAGGCAGGGGTTAAATCTCATTTTCATGGGGGTGGGTTATACACGGCCCTAAAAAAAAAAAAAATGTTGTTTTTATGCCGACTAAACTGGAGTGGTTAGAAACTCCATGGCCAAACTCAAAAAATGACTGAAAAAATGGCAACGGGAAAGGGAAACTCAACAGGGATGGTTTGAGTCATGGTTTGGCCGGTCCCCGTGGCTTACTACTCCACTGTCAGCCCTAACAGGACCCTTAATTGTTCTACTCCTAATTGTAACCATAGAACCTTGTGTGTTAAATAGACTCATCACCCTCGTGCGGGAACAAGTTAAAAATGTTAAACTCATGGTTGTAAGACAACAATATGTCACATTAACAGAGACAAAAACGAATAATCTCTAAGATTAGAGATCCTCACAACAAGGAGTGGGGAATGAAGAGTTAAAATTGTATGTGTGCGGGTGTAAAAAGTTAAGCTTAAGCTTACAGGTTTAAACCTTCCTGGTGCAGCTGTGAAAATAAAACAGAGTAAAGTAGCACCTTGACAGTAGGGACTCCATTTTGGAGCACTTGAGACTGCATTCTGGGAAAGCACTCCCCCACCGTGAGACTCTGGTCTGAAACTATGATCTCAAATAGTTGGACAATAGCAGTGCACTACACCACCCTTGGCAGAGCACAAAAACCCCCTAGCATGATTGCTCAAGCTTAAAAGTAGAAAGGTTGCACCTGGGTTACCTGGGCTAATAATGAAGATGTGATTTGTCTATGTCTTAAAATCATAATTGCTGATTGTAAGATTTTAGCAACCGCTTAGCAACCGTGTATTCTCTCCCTCCTCCCGATTTTGTGGTTTTTGCCTTTATAAACCCTATGCTGTAGTTCCTCACTGCTCCTCTGTCCTTGTCAGAGGGCCCCAACATGTTGGATCAATAAATTTAACCCTTCGCTGGTTGCATGAGAGAAAAAGTCTCTTGGAGTCGTTCCTCGGGTGGTGGTTTTTTTTTTTTTAGACCCTAACAAGATAATGCACATTTAAAGTGATTATCCATGAAAGTGGGTTAGTATGTAATATGGTTGCAATTGTTTTCTCTGTTTTTTTTTTAAGTCTTATTTATTGATTTTTGTTTGTTTGAAAGCTAGAGGGAGGGAGATCTCCCATTGGCTGTTTCACCCTCTCAAAAAAAAAAAAAAAACCTACAACAGCTGCAACTCAGCCAGATTGAACACAGGAGCCAGGAAGTCCATCCTGGTCTCCCACATGTATGGCAGGGAGCCAATAACTTGAGCCATCACCTACTGCCTCCCAGGGGGTGCATTCACAGGAAATTGATCACAAGTGGGGTTGCTGAACTCAAAGCTGGCACTCTGATATGGGACATGGTTATCAAAATTGGTGTGTGTTTAGCTGCTGCACCAAATGCCCATGCTGATTCTTGTTTTTAAATACTTTTTGTAATTTTATTTTATATTTTATAAATTTTTATTCATTTATTTAATTCATTAAAGGCAGAAATACAGAGTGATCTACCATATGCTGGTTCACTCCTTAAATGTCTGCAAAATAGGGTGACACTGTGGCATACCAGGTAGAGCTGACACCTGTTGGTGTATTAGTTGCTGTTAATAGTCCCAGTGATCTATTATATTTCTGTGATATCAATTATCTCTTTTTTAAAAATTTTTATTTATTTATTTGGGAGGCAGTTATAGACAGATAGGGAAAGAGAGAGAGAAAGGTCTTCATCTACTGCTTTACTCCCTAAATGGCCCCAAGGGCTGGAAGGTGGTCTGATCCAAAACCAGGAGCCAGGAGCCAGGAGCTTCCTCCAGGTCTCCCTCATCGGTGCAGTAGCTCAGGGCTTGAGCCATCTTTCACTGCTTTTCTAGGCCATAAACAGAGAGCTGGATTGGAAGTGGAGCAGCCAGGTGACAAATCAGTGTCAATATGAGATGCTGGTGCTGCAGGTGGAGCCTTAGCCCACTGTCCCACAGTGCTGGCCCTCAGCCATGGCTTTTAATTTCTGTATTTGTCTGATAATTGTGGGGGCTATAGGTGGCTGTAGGAAATATAGGCAGAGATAAAAAGTGCATTGCTTTGCTTGGGTGGCCATAACATAATACTGTCAAATATGTGGCTTGAATCACAGCAATATATTTCTCATAGTTCTAGAGATTATATATTTGAGAGCAAGAAGATAATGGGTTTGGTTGCTCCTGAGACCTCTCTTTGGTTATCACATAGCCACCATCTTGTTGCACCCTTATATGGTATTTCTTCTGTATATGTGCAGCCCTTCTTATCAGAACATTGATTAGTTTGGATCAGGGCTTCATGCTTATGATATCATTTGATGTCAATTATTTGCTTAAAGTCCTGTCTCCAAATAGTGTCACATTGGTTGTCAGCATTTCATGATATGAATTTTAGAGAGATACATTGGTTGTCAGCATTTCATGATATAAATTTTAGAGAGATACAGATCAGCCTGTAGTACTTAAAAGGGCCCAGGGGTTTGCCCTGTAAGCAGCTGTCTCCAAGAAAGACTTAGTTTCTGAAATGTGTTAATGTTTCTCACAGTATTATTTTCAATACTGATGTAAATATTGGTGCATGAATGGACACACATGTGCACAAACCCCTGTGTACATATAGATACATTATTGTGAAGATGTTTAATGGTTGCGTGGAGGTAAAGTAAATATAGTAATCCATATAATGACACAGTGGGGCCAGCAGTGTGGAATAGAAGTTTGAGCCTCTGAAAGCAGTGCCAGAACCCCATATATGTGTGGGTTCAAGTCCTGGCTGCTCAACTTCTGATCCAGCGCCCTGCTGATGCACCTGGGAAAGCAGCAGAAGATAGCCCAAGTACTTGGGACCCTACACCCATGTGGGAGACCTAGAAGAAGCTCCTGGCTCCTAGCTTCAGACTAGTGTAGCCACAGCTGTTGCTGACATTTGGGGAGTGAGCTAATGGATGGATGTTCCATCTCTCTCTATCTCCCCCTCCCTCTCCCTTTCTTCCTTTCTCCCTCCCCTTCCTTCCCTCCTTCGCCTTCTCTCTGCATCTCTGCCTTTCAAGTAAATAAAGAAATCTTATTAAAAATTACACAGTAACATTATAACATGATGAAAAATAGAAAATGATAAAACTTAATAAGTGTGTTATCCAATATCTAATTTCTAAAACATAAACAGCAAACAGAGGGATGTTTTCTTAACATGTTCAAAATTTTAAATTATAATTACTCAAAACTTAAACTTTTCATTATAGGGACACACTGGCAAGCTACATTACCAAAAGCATAAATCCAATACCACTGTAGTACCTTTTTCATTGTTGTTTCATATTTTTTCAGTTTTATCTACTTAATTAAATCATGAATTATGGTGGGCTTTTCTGCTCTTTGAATACCACTTATAGTATTTAAGAAATTTACAGATTTATCATTGAGTGTGTTTTTTTCAACACAGGCACTGATATTGCCAGTTCAGTGAACACTGGGGTGACCATTGCAGGATTTAAAATGAAATTTATATTATAATCACATAGGTCTTCCTAAAATCTTCAAAGCCTCCAAAGCACATAAATGATCACATCAGTAATTTATTAGAGATATTTGATTTAGTTTAATTTTTATGGCTAATGTGTCATTACTGTTTGGCAGTTAGAAATATAATTGATAAAGCATGTAAGCATTAAGATTGTATGTTTCCTAGACAGAATTTTGGCATGACAGTGTGAGTATATGTGTGCCTTCATTTTAGTAGGTTTTATAAAAAAGTTTTAAAAAGATACATTACTTATTAATTTGAAAGGCAGAGTGACAAAGGCAGGGGGAGTTTACTCCATCAATGGCCCAAGGATCCAGGCATAGCAAGGCCAAAGCCAGTAGCCCCAAATTCCTTTTGGTTTCCCATATATGTGGCTGGGGCAGAAGCATTTGGACAATAGTTTGCTGTCATTCCAGGTGCATTATCAGGAAATGAGATCAGATTCATAGTAGCGAGGACTGGAACTGGGTTTCTAATGCAGATGCTGAGTAGTTCAAGTGGTGGCTCAACCTACTGTGCCACAATGCCAGCCCTGACAAATTTTATTAAAAAAAAAAAGGAAAATTCTTATAACATCCCTATAAATGATCCCAAAGACACAGCAAGTAAAGAAATATTTACTGAAGACAGATTTGTTAAGAGCAGAGAGACTTAGTGCTTATGGATCCAGACCTGTTTCCTACCTTCCCTATCATGACTCAGTGCAATGGAAACTCCACTCCTAAGTGCAACTGAGAACACATGGCCCTCTCTACTGCTAGCTGCCAGCTTGGGATGACATCCTCATTTTTTTCCTGTCCTCAGTTGCCTGCTGCCAGAACTATGCACTGGGTGAGTGTAGCTGAGAGATAGGGCCCAGACCACACTTGAATAATGGAGACTCTGTATTGGGCATTAGGACGCTTGGGTCTAATCTCCCACAACATGAAATGTCCACTGTAGGCACATCCATAGAAACAGTACATCTGCAGTGACTTTGGGTTGAAAGTATTGGGGATATTGAGAAGACAGCCTTCTTTTTATTAATTTTTTATTTTATAAGCAAGGACAAATAGCAATGAAAGAAAGCTTCCATCTGCTGGGTCATTCTCCATTCAAAACAAATAAGGCTGAGCTAAGTTAAAATTGGGAGCTGGTAAGACAGGCATGATAACACTGAGAATTAAGTGTTAATTGGGATGCTCACTTCCCTTTTCAGAGGGTCAGTTCAGATCCCAGCTACTTTGCTTCTAATCCAGCTTCTGACTATTAGGCCTGGAAGGCAACACATGTTGGCCCACACCAGTTTGGGAGATGAGACCTGCATGGAATTCCTCAGCCCTAATTTTGCCTTGGGCCAACTTTGGCTGCTGTAGGCATTTGGGGACATGGGGGAATAAACCACCAGATGGAAAAATCACTGTCACTCTCTCTGAATTTCAAATAAATTATTTTTTAAACAGTTATAAATTGGAAGCTAGGCACTCAATTTTGGTCACCAATGTAGCTAGGTGTCCCAACTACTTGAGCCTCTACCTTCTGGGTGATACAGACCTAGGGTGAGCATTAGCAGGAAGCTGGAGCTGAATCAGGATGGAGCTGGGACTCAAACCCAGGCTGTCTGGGATGTGCTGACCCAAGCAGTGTATTAAACACTATGCTCAACTTCAACACTTTAAGGAGATAAAAATATTCTAAGATTGTTGATAGTGATGATTACAACTAAATGAAAACAGTGAATTGTATAGATACTCTTAACTGGTGAATCTCATGGTAAGTTGCATTTATATCTCAATTATGCTATTTAAGAAAATTATATGACTTACAATATATTGTATTACTTCAAACTTTTCATGTAATATATATTTTAGTGTCTCAAATTCCAATGCATGTAAAATGTGACTTTATATTTACATATAAATATAAATATGAATATAAATGTAAGACCAAGTGATGACAGCATATTAACTAGATAAAGAACAGTGATTGATTCAGGACCAAGGTATATTGGTTAAAAGATGACATTAATCTTTTCTGTATATCTTTTCTGAGAATAAAATTAAGAAATGAATTAACATGAAACAAAACATGGTCAGACACCAGAAACATGTGAATATATAATTTACTAGAGATGAATCTTAGAAGACTAACATTTGGGACTGACATTGTGGTGTAGTGGGTTAGGACAGTGCTTGCAATGCTGGCACCCTATATTGGCATGCCATTTTGAGTCCTAGCTACTCTGCTTCTGATCCACATTCCTGTGAGTGTGTTTGGGAAAGCAGTGGAACATGGCCCAAGAACTTGGATCCCTACCAGCCATATAGGAGACCCAGATAGAACTGCCTGGTCCTGACTCCTGGCCCCACCCTGGCTATTGCAGACACTTGGGGAGTGAGCCACAAGAAAGAAGATCCATCTATCTCTTTGTCAGTCTCTCCTGCCTCTCTCCTTATTTCCCTTTCAAATAAATCTTTAAAAAAAAAGATTAACCTCATTTCATAATCCTTGTGGTGGAATCTTAATTACCCAATCTCTTTTCTATTTGTCTCTCCCTTTATACTACAAGGACTCTTTATTCCCATTCATCCAGTACAAATTACTTATTAGAACTGCTCTTATGACTTGGCACTCAAAATCATGAACTACAATTATCATATGATATCTATACTTAAGAAACAGATAAAGAATTTGTTTAAGATTATCCATCTATTTTTGAGTATGGTCTTCCCACTTTTATTCATATCAGGATTCCTCATTGAATCCAAATATTCAACCCCAGTAGGAACAGCCCCCATTGACAGACGTGTGTGATGACCAAGGGAACAATTCATGGGAATGGGTATGAGAAACCAGTACTCTATGTTGCTAAGCTAGTTCTTTGATACCTGAAAGTTCATTTTATTTCAAGGAATATGCCATAGAGACCCATTTTTTAAGCATGCAATTTCTTCTGTGTCCTGAGGTGAGGGTACCTAGGCTATAACTCCAAGACTGAAGTTCCTGCTTTTGCACAATAGTCACTGAGGGGCAATGGCAGGATCAGAGAAGGCTTGGGAATTTCAACAGGGCAAACCATAGGTGAGGCATAAAGAAAGTCAGGGATAGGCTGTGGGCCAAGAGTCAGTACCCTGTCCTACTCCACTCAAGACCATCTCAATTCTAGCTGTCCTCATTTGAGAGTTTTATGAAACCCTCTGTTGACCTTTTTGCCTAGTTTGTAACATAAACCAGCAAGTAGAGGGAAAAGTTCAGATCCATTCCTTAGAACAGTAAGTGAAGATTTGTTAGATATTTAGATGGACAGATGGATTTCAGAAGCTCTTAATTATGTCACTAATGGAGATTAAAACTTTTGTGTTTGCGCATACTTTTTGTTTCAGTATAAGCACTAGAATAGTTTTCTCAACTCTGGAATATGACCCAAGGATGGAACACTAATTATTTTAGTCGAAGAGACCAAGTGTCTTTATATGACCATACTTCCCCATATTTTTTTATGGATTGTGTGAATCAAATATATTTATAATGCAAGTTTTTCTCATTTAATGTCAGTTATCCATTTTTTGACAATTGTAATGTTGCAGAGATTTAGTGTTAGTCCATTTCTAATTATTTAAAATGAGAGTAAATCAGACTATTGCTGATAATTACTTTGCAAAATATAAATAAAAATGCAATACAATGCCCAAATATAGTAAAAAAAAATTCTTTTTTTTAAGCTTGATTTATTTATTTGAAAGTCAAAGGAGAGGCAGAGAGAGAGAGAGGTCTTCCATCCGATGGTTCACTCCCCAATTGGCCGCAATGGCCCAAGCTGTGCCAATCTGAAGGCAGGAGCCATGAGCTTCTTCTGGGTCTCCCAGGCACAGGGGCCCAAGCACTTGGGCCATCCTCTGTTGCTCCCCGTCTTCGTGGAGGAATGACACAGGACCCTGCACTGTTCTTTCATCTGCTCGGCCCTCCCTGGGTTTGCTGCTGGTTCTTCCCGGGTTGGCTACTGTCCCTTCCACCTCTGTGGAAGGGCGGTTCCCCCTGCCACTTTCCCCACTTCCACGGGAGAGTGGCACACTGCCGGCCGGCTCTCTCAGGGGCTGCACAGGTGTTCCTCTTAGATGCTCCTGGTGCATGTTGTCTCTCTCCTCCTTTATAGTCCTCTTCCACCAATCCCAACTCTGCTACCCACATGCCGAGTACGCTGCTCTCCTCCAATCAGAAGCAGGTCCTGCTGTTTATTGGTTGAACTGGAGGCAGCTGTGTAGAAGCTGTTTCCTCCTCTCCCAGTGCCATATTGTGGGAGAGCAGATGCATAGAATAAGTCTTAATTCCAGTAACTTAGTCTAGTCAGGGTTGCTCCCCACAATCCTCCACTGCTTTCCCAAGCCATAGCAGAGAGCTGGACTGGAAGTGGAGCAACCAGGTCTCAAACTGGCACCCATAGGGGATGCCGGTGCTTCAGGCCAGGGTGTTAACCCACTGATCCACAGCACTGACCCCTCAATGCATTGTTATGTTATCCAGGTAGTTTGTGTGGCAGCAGCCTTGCTGACAGGGTTGGCATGAATCATGCTCATGAACATGTCTGTGTGAAATTCTCTTGATTGTATTTGGCATGCAATTAAATTCCTCCCTACTCACCAAGAGTATATCAGCATTTGATATATAACAAATCAAAAAAATTATGTTGTGGTTTTCTTTGCAATTATTTTTTTAAAAGGCAGAGCATCAGAGAAAGGGGAGAGGAGGTAGGGACAAAGGAAGAGGGGGAGAGAGAGACTGTGCATCTGCTGCTTGATTCACTCTCTAATTATCCTAACAGCCAGGGCTATGTCAGGCTGAAGCCAGAAGGCAATAATCTTACCTGCATCTCTTTTGAGGGTAACAGGAACCCAAGTACTTATCCATCATCTGCTGCCTCCCAGGTACAACAGCAGGGTGTTTTATTTTAAGTATGGAATAACCAGGATGAAAACCACAAATTTGCTTATGGGATGTTATATGTCCCAAGCAGTAGTCTAACCTGCATCACAATATACAACCCTCTCAATCTGGTGGTTTGCTCTGGATCTTGCCCAAACCCTGTATCTCCAATAAACAATTCCCAGACTTTTTCATAAGGTAAGGTAAACTCCAATAAGCAAGTACTTTTCAAAGTGTGTCAATGTCATATTTACTGATTTCAAATTGGGCAAAGCAAGAAAAATGGTAATGTCAAGGATCATGATGAAGATTATTTGAAGGCTTGTGTGTTGGGAGGTGTGTTATTTGGGATAATTACTAGGAAGGTATAGTACAATGAATATGTGTTATATCCATTTTTACAGTGCAGTTGTGGGCAAAAATACTCAGGTTGCTAAATGCCTAAATTCTATAGAATTTTCAGTATGTGGATTTCTGTGCAGTATATCTGTAGTAATAGAAAAGTAGTTAATACCACCCAAGTATTTTTTTTTTCTGTAGTGTAGATTTAAGTAATAAAATGATGTTTCTTTCTATGGTATACTGAAATTTGTTTAAACATTCATCCTGAAAATAAAATTGCTTCTTAACCATAGCATTAGCTTTTTTTATTAAAAGATTTATTTCTTTGAAAAATTTACAGAGAGAGGTAGAGATAGAGAGAGGGGTCTCTCTGTCACTCTCCAGATGGTCACAACATCATAACTGCACCAGTCTGAAGCCAGGAGCCAGGAGCTTCTTCTAAGTCTCCACATGGGTGCATGGACCCAAGGACTTGGGCCATCTTGTACTGCCATAGCAGAGAGCTGTATCAGAAGAGGAGCAACCAGGAATAGAACCAACACCTATACGGGATGCCAGTGCTTCAGGCCAGGGCTTTAACCTGCTGCACCACAGCGCCGGCCCCCATGATATTAGTTGTGGCTCATTTGGTTAATCCTCTGCCTGTGGCACTGACATCCTATATGAGTTCTGGGTTCTAGTCCCAGTTGCTTCTCTTCCAGTGCAGCTCTCTGCTGTGGCCCGGGAGGGCAGTGGAAGATGGTCCAACTGCTTGGGCCCCTGCACCCTCATGGGAGACCAGGAAGAAGCACCTGGCTCCTGGCTTTGGATCAGCACAGTGCCGGCTGTAGTGGCCATTTATGGGGTGAACCAATGGAAAAAGGAAGACCATTCTCTCTGTCTCTCACTATTTATGTATCTACCTGTTAAATAAATAAAAAAATAAAAAACCCACAATGCATAAAGGTTATAAAATTGTGTATTTCTAGACTTGGTTTTTTTAACCAAAGAGAACATTTTTAAAATTCTTTTTAAATGTTAGATTAATTTCTATATAGTTCCTGGACTTCTAAAACTTTGCATATTTGTCTAGGCTCTTTCATTAATTAAAAAAAAGGTTTTTGGGGGCTGACACTGTGAGATGGTGGGCTAAGCCTTTGTGGTGCCAGCATTCCACATTGGTACCAGTTTGTGTCCCAGCTGCTCCTCTTCCAATCCAGCTCTCTGCTTATGGCCTGGGGAGGCAGCATAAGTTAGCCCAAGTGGTTCTCTGTACCCATGTGGGAGACCTGGAGGGAACTCCTGGCTTCTGATTGACTTATCTCTGGCTGAGCCATCTGGAAAGTGACTGTAACTCTACCTCTCAAATGAATACATAAAGTCTTTAAATAAAAAATGTTGTTTGATCTATGTCCATCTAAGTTAATTTTTATAAGAATGTCACATAGTAGGTTATTTAGAAAGAAACATTTTTGCTAAAATGTATTTACTTTAAAATACTTTTTCAAAATGGATATACTTTCTCTTTCTGTTAATAAGAGAGAGAGAGAGAGAGAGAGAGAGAGAGAGAGAGAGAGAGAAAGAGGGAGATTCTCTCACCGGTTTCACTCACAATAGGAGCTACAACAGCCAGGACCAGGCAAGGTCGATGCCAGGAGGCAGAACATCCATCTGAGTCTCTGCATTTCTGTCAGGAACCCAAGTACTTGGGCAATTATACATTGCCTTCTTACATGCTTTAGCAGGAAGCTGAATGGAAAGTTGAGTAGCCAGGACTCATATCAGACTCTATGAGGTGAGAGCTTCACCAGTGATGACATAACCTGCTGTGCCAGAAGACCTGCCTCAAAAAACAGTTATTTCTTTTAGTCTGGGAGCCAGAAGGTATAAAGTCAAGAGGCCAATCTAGAAAGGACCATTTTCCTATATCACATGGTAAGAGAGACATCACATGGTAAGAGAAAGAAGTAGAAGTAGAAGTAGAAGTAGAAAGAAGCAGATAACATCACATGGTAAGAGAAAGAAATAGAAGTCTTTTAAAATTGGTGTTGCGGTATTCTTTATGATGGCAACTTTTACTTTGGGGATTAAACTTCCATTATGCTATTTTATCCCTTTCCTACAAATAGATTTTCACTGTAATAACTGTTACTTCTATAGAATTTAAATAGTTTATCAGTCTTTATCTTACTTTATGTGATTTGTAAATACTGAAAGATACTTGGAAATTGTTAAGGTATCTGGCCTACTACTTTCAACACCTAACTTAAGTTTCTTTCTAGTTTTTTTTTTCCCTTGAGTATAACTCAAATTTTCATTTTTCCCCCAAGTATAGTGATTTTGAATTTTATACTTAGTATTGTAAGGCATATGTTGCAGAAATTGTGGATACTGTAATATTCTTCAGAATGATTTGCTTTACATTAATTGACTGGATTAAAATAGCAAATTCCATATTCTTTGCAGTGATCAATAAGTCATTGCTTCTCATAATGTCAGTTTCACTTCTACAGGTTTCCTTTTAGAGGCTCAGTTAGTTGTCACAGATCAGGGAAAACATATACTATTTGTACCTTTGGGACTGGCTTATTTCACACAGCATGATGTTTTCCAGATTCCTCCATTTTGTTGCAAATGACTGGATTTCATTTTTTATGTCTATGTAGTATTCTATAGAGTACATATCCCATAATTTCTTTATCCAGTCTTTTGTTGATGGCCATTTAGGTTGATTCCCTATCTTAGCTATTGTGAACTGAGCTGCAATAAACATTGAGGTGCAGATAGTTCTTTTATTTGCCAATTTAATTTCGCTTGGGTAAATAGTGAGGAGTGGGATAGCTGGGTCATATGGTAGGGCTATATTCAGATTTCTGAGGTATCTCCAAACTGTCATCCATAGTGGCTTTACAAGTTTGCATTCCCACTAAAAGTGGAGTAGTGTGCCTTTTCCCCCACATCCTGACCAGCATCTGTTGTTGATTTCTGTATAAAAGCCATTCTAATCAGGGTGAAGTGAAATCTCATTTTGGTTTTGATTTGCATTCCCTGATGCCTAGTGATCCTGAACACTTTTTCATGTGTCTGTTGACTGTTTGAATTTCTTCTTTTGAAAAATGTCTGTTAGGTCCTTGGCCCATCCCTTAAGTGGGTTGTTTGTTTGTTGTGGAGTCTCTTGATCTCTTTGTAGATTCTGGTTATTAATCATTTATCAGTTGCATAATTTGCAAATATTTTCTCCCATTCTGTCAGTTGCCTCTTCACTTTCCTGACTCTTTATTGTGCAGCACAGAAACTTCTCAATTTGATGGAATCCCAGTTGTTAATTTTTGTTTTGGCTGCCAGTGCCTCTGCATTCTTTCCCAAGAACTCTGCCAGTGTCAGTATCTTGCAAGGTTTCTCCAATGTTCTCTAATAATTTGATCATGTCAGGTCATAGATTTAGATCTTTATGTTGAGTGGATTTTTTGAAAGGTGCAAGGTAGGCTTCTTTCTTCATACTTCTGCATATGGAAATCCAGTTTTCCCAGCACCATTTGTTGAATAGACTGCCCTTGCTCCAGGAATTGGTTTTAGGCTCTTGATCAAATATAAGTTTGTTATAACTATTTGAATTGATTTATGGTGTTTATATGCTATTCTGTTGGTCTGTTCATCTGTTTCTGTGCCAGTACCATGCACTTTCGATAACTGCCCTGCAGTATGTCTTTAAATCTGGTTTTGTTATGGGTCCGGCTCTGATTTTGTTGTCTAAGATTGCTTTATCTATTTGATGTCTCCTGTGGATCTATATGAATTTCAGCATCATTTTTTCCAGATTTGTGAAGAATATCCTTGGTATTTTGATTGTTATCACATTGAATCTGTAAATTGCTTTTGGAAGAATGGACATTTAGATTATATTGATTCTTCCAATCCATGAACATGAAAGATTTTTTTCATTTTTTTGGTATCTTCTTCAATTTCTTTCTTTAAAGTTTTGTAATTCTCATCGTAGAGATCTTTGACATCCTTTGTTAAGTTTATTCCAAGGTACTTTTTTGTAGCTATTGTGAATGGGATTGATCTTAGAAGTCCTTTCTCAGCCATGGCATTGTCTGTATATATAAGGGTGGTTGATTTTTGTTATTGACTTTGTATCCTGCTACTTTACCAAGCTGTTCTATAATTCCAATAGTCTCTTAGTAGAGTTCTTAGGATGCCCTAAATAAAGAATCATATCATCTGCAAAGAGGGATAGTTTGGCTTCTTCCTTCCCAATTTGTATCCCTTTGATTTCTTTTTATTGTACAATAGCTCTGGCTAAAACTTCCAGTATTATATTGAATAGCAATGGTTAGAGTGGGAATCCCTGTCTGGTACCAGATCTCAGTGGAAATGCTTCCAACTTTTTCCAATTCAATATGATGCTGGCCATGGATTTGTCATGAATCACCTTGATTGTGTTGAGGAGTGTTCTTTCTACACATAATTTGCTTAGAGTTTTCATCATGAAAGGGTGTTGTATTTTACTGAATGCTTTTTCTGCATCTATTGAGATAATCTTATGTTTTTTCTTCTGCACTTTGTTAATGTGGTGTATCACTTTGATTGAAATGCAAATGTTAAACCATCCTTTCATACCAGGGATAAATCCCCCTTGGTCAGGGTGGATTATCTTTCTGATGTTTTGTTGAATTCTATTGGCTAGAATTTTATTGATGTTTTTTGTGTCTATGTTCATGAGGTAAATTGGTCTTTAATTTTCTTTCTCTGCTGCCTCTTTTTCAGGTAATGCTGGCCTCGTAGAAATCATTTGGGAGGGTTCCCTCTCTTTCAATTGTTTTGAATAGCTTAAGAATAATTGGAGTTAGTTCTTTAAGTGTCTGGTAGAATTCAGCAGTGAATCCATCCAGTCCTGGGCTTTCTTTGTTGGGAGGGCCTTTATTACTGATCCAGTTTCTGTCTTGGTTATGGGTCTGTTTAGGTTTTCTATGTCTTCCTGGTTCAATTTAGGTAGGTTGTATGTGTCCAGGAATCTATCCATTTCTGCTAGATTTTCCAGTTTGTTGGCATACAACTCTTTGTAGTTATTTCTGATGACTCTTTAGTTCTGTGGTGTCTGTTGTTACATTCCCTTTCAAATCTCCAATTTTAATGATTTTGGTTTTCTCTCTCCTGTTTTTGGTTAGTTGGTCCAGTGTTGTGTCAATTTTGCTTATTTTTTCAAAAAAACAGCGCTTTGTTTTGCTGCTCTTTGTTATTTTTTGGATTAAATTTTGTTGGTTCGTTCTCTAATTTTAATTATTTCTTTTCTCCTATTAAGTTTGGGTTTGGTTTGTGTAGAGTTTCTAGATCCCTGTTATTGACTGGTAGCTCATTTATTTGCTGCCTTTCCAATTTCTTGATGTAGGCACCTATTGCTATAAGCATTTATCTTTTTTAAACTTTTATTTAGTAAATATCAATTTCCAAAGTACAGTTTATGGATTACAGTGCCCCCCACTGCTTTTGCTGTATCCCATAAGTTTTGATATGTTGTGTAGTTATCTTCATTTGCTTCTAGAAAGTTTTGATTTCTCTTTTGATTTCTTCAGTGACCCCCTCTTCATTCAGGAGCATATTGTTCAGTCTCCACATGTTTGCATATGCTCTAGAGATTCCTGAGTTGCTGATTTCCAGATTCATTCCATTGTGGTCTGAGAAGATGCATGGTATGATTTTGATTGTTTTTAATTTGCCAAGACTTGCTTTATGGCCTAGTATGTGGTTAATCCTAGAGGAAGTTCCAAGCACTGCTGAAAAGAATGTATATTCAGCAACTGTAGGGTGAAAAGTCCTGTAGATATCAGTTAAGTCCATTTGGTCTAGTGTTGATTAAATCTGTTGTTTCCTTTGTTGATTTTCTGTCAGGTTGATCTTTCCATTGCTGAAATTGGAGTATTGAAGTCCTCCAATACTATTGTATTGGAGTCTAAGTCTCCTTTTAACACCCTTAACATACCTTTTAAATAGCCTTGTGCCCTGTAATTAGCTGCATATACATTTATAATAGTTACATCTTCCTGTTGAATTGATCCCTTAATCATTATATAGTGCCCCTCTTTGTCTCTCTTAACAGTTTTTGTGTTAAAGTTTATTTTGTCTGATATTAAGATGGCTATGCCAGCTCTTTTTTGATTTCTGTTGGCATGGAATATTTTTTCCAATCTTTCACTTTGTCTGCATACACCTATACTATACTTAGGTTCTCTAATGGATCTCATTGTGCCCTGCTCACTAATGCTCTCTCCCTGGATTCCTAAATGCTACCTCAGCAGCCTTGTCATTCCTCATGTAAATTTGACCACTTTACTGACCTCACAGTATAGACGCCAGCCATCATCACCCACTTGCTCTTGTCCACACATCCACAAACTTCACTTGTTGGGTAGGGATTTTTCAGGGAATTTACAACACTGTAGTTGTAAACAGATTGCAATCCTGGGTGGATCTAATATGTGCTGGCAGGATATTTGACATCTGCATCCAAGAAAAAGGACTGTGCACACTCATCATCCAGCACACAAATTTATCATCAGCAAATCACCTCTGTCTCTTATCTAAAAGCCCATAGAAACATAAAGAGACCAGAGAGAAGCTGTGTCTGGCATGGTGGACAAGGATAGCAAGAATCTCAAAACTCCAATCTTGCACCATGAACAGCTATAACCATCACAGCAAGCAGTCAAGTGAACTTATACCCACCTTCATTAGTATTCTTTGTATCAGGTGCACTACCAGATATCCAAGAGCTGAAGCTGCTCTACACAAGACCACAAGCCAGATTCACAACAATCTTTTTTTTTAACAGGCAGAGTGGACAGTGAGAAGAGAGAGACAGAGAGAAAGGTCTTCCTTTGGCATTGGTTCACCCTCCAATGGCTGCCGTGGCTGGCATGCTACGGCTGGCGCACCATGCTGATCCGATGGCAGAAGCCAGGTGCTTTTCCTGGTCTCCCATGGGGTGCAGGGCCCAAGCACTTGGGCCATCCTCCACTGCACTCCCTGGTCACAGAAGAGAGCTGGCCTGGAAGAGGGGCAACCGGGACAGAATCCGGCACGCTGACCGGGACTAGAACCTGGTATGCTGGTGTCGCAAGGCAGAGGATTAGCCTAGTGAGCCACGGTGCCGGCATAGATTCACAATCTTGACAGGATATGAAAGGCCTGGGTTATGTCTGATGCGCAATACAAGCTTTTTGTACCATTTGCCTCCACTGTCAGTTGATGTGACTAGTATTGTATATGCACCCAACTACATGGCTCCTGGCTATTTAAAAATATGTTAATGTATCTAAAGGGAGACATCGACTCCAGTAGAGTAGTAATGGGGAACTTCAACACCCAAATTTCATCCAAAGATCAAACTAGACAGGATATCAACAAAGAAATAACAGAGCTAATTGACACTATGGACAAAATGGACCTAACTGATATCTACATAACGTTTCACCACATAGTTGCAGAATACACATTCTTCTCACTAATGTATGGAACTTTCTTTAAGAAAGAACATAGGTTACGCCATGAAACAAGTCTCAGCAAATTCAAAATATGCAAAATCATATCATGCATCTTCTGTGACCACCATACAATGAAACTAGAAATCAGTAACTCAGGAATCTCTAATCACTTGCAAAAATATGGAGACTGAACAATATGCTCCTGAATTAGCAGTGGATCATACAAGGAATTAAAAAATAAATCAAAATTTTCTGGGAACAAATGAAGACAACAGTGCATCATATCAAAACTTAAGGAATACTCAACAGCACTGTTAATGAGGACGTTTATAGCAATCAGTGCCTACATGAAGAAATTGGAAATGTACCAAATAAGTGAGGTATCATTTCATCTCAAGGGTCTAGAAAAACAATAAGCAAACAAAAATTAATAGAAAAAATAATTATTATGATTATAGAATGATTAAACAAAATGGAAATCCTCCCCCAAAATAAAAAAAAAAAGATCACTGAAATGAAAAACTGGTTTTTTGAAAAAATAAAGAAAAGTGATACACCATTGACACAAATAACAAAAAATGAGGAAGAAGACCCAATTCAATAAAATCACAAATGAAAAAGTAAATGTAACAACAGATACCACAGAAATAAAAAAGGATTATCATGAATTACTACAAAGAGCTGTATGCCAACATATTGGGAAAACTAGAAGAAATGGATGGATTCCTAGAGACATGCAGTCCACAAAAATTGAGTCAGGAAGACATAAAGACATAAAAAACCTAGAGAGACAAATAACCAAGATGGAAATTAAGCCAGTAAGAAAAACCTTCTAAACAAAGAAAAGTCTAGGACAGGACAGCCTCACTGCTAAATTCTACCAAACATTTAAAGAACTAATTATAATTCTGCTCAAGCTATTCAAAAAGAATTGAAAGGGAAGGAATACTCCTAAACTCCTTCTGTGAATCCTGCATCACCTTAATTCCTAAACCAGAAAAAGGATGTAACAGAGAAAGAGAACTATAGACCAATATTCACGATGAAAATAGATGAAAAAATCCTCAACAGAATATTAGCTAACCAAATCCAACAACAACATCAGAAAAAAAAAAAAAAAAACATTAACCAGAACCAAATGGGATTTACCCTGGTATACAGAGATGGTTCTACATTTGCAAATCAAACAAAGTGATACATCATATTAAAAAATGGAAGAACAAAACCCATATGGTTATCTCAATAGAAGTAGAGAAAGCATTTGACAAAATAGAATATCCTTTCATGATGACATCATTAATTAAATTGGGTATAGGAGGAAAATTCCTCAAACAAGACAATTTATGACAGACTCATGGCAAGCATCTTCTTCAGTGGACAAAAGTGAGAAGCATTCTCCCTAAGATCCAGGACCAGACAAGGATGGCCACTCTCACCACTAATATTTAATATAGTCCTGGAATTTTTAGCCAGTTCATTAAGCAAGAAAATGAAATCAAAGGTATACAAATTGGAAAGGTAGTACCAAAAGCAATTTACAGATTCAATACAATGCCAATCAAAATACCAATGACATTCTTCACTCATCTTGCAAAAATGATGAAACTCCTGTGGAAACACATGAGACCCCAAATAGCTAAAGCAATCTTACACAACAAAAAATCAGAACCATCAAGACATACTACAGGGCAACAATAATCAAAGCAGCCTGGTACTGGCATAAAAACATATGATACCAATGGAACAGAATAGGAACTAAAGAAAACATCCATGCATCTACAATCAACTTATCTTTGATGTAGGAGCTGAATCAATCCCTGGAACAAGGACAGTCATTTCAATCAATGGTGCTGGGAGAACTGGTTCTTTGCATGCAGAAATATGAAGCTAGACCCCTACTTTACACCTTACATAAAACTGAGCTTAAAATGGATCACATAATTCAATCTACAAACTGATGCAATCAAATTATTAGAGAATATTGGGGAAACTCTGCAACGCATTGGCATAGGAAAAGACTTCTTGGAAAAGACCTCAGAAACACAGGCAATCAAAGCCATAATTGACAAATGGGATTACATCAATCTGAGAAGCATCCGTATTACAAAAGGAATAATCAGCAAAGTGAAGAGACAACCTACTGCATATGAAAAAATGTTGGCAAAACATGCAACTGATAAAGGGTGGACATTCAGAATCTATGAAGTACTTAAGAAATTCAACAACAAAACAAACAATCCAGTTAAAAATTGGAAAAGGACTACTACAGACATTTTAAAGAGAGGAAATTCAAATGGCCAGCAAATCCTTGAAACAAAGCTTTGTATCACTAGCCATCAGACAAATGCAAATCAAAGTCACAATGAGGTTTCTTACTCCAGTTAAAATGGCTCTCATGCAGATATCAACAAACAACAAATGCTAGTGAGGATGTGGGGAAAAGGTACTCTATTCCACTCTTATGGGATGTGAACTGCTCTAGCCACTGTGAAAGACAGTATGGAGATACCTCAGAAATCCAAATATAGACCTACCATTATCCAGCCATCTTACTCATGAGAATTTACCCAAACTACAAGAAATCAGCATATGAAGGAGTTATCTGTGCCCCTATGTGCATTGCAGCACAATTTACAATAGCTTAGACCAGCAATCAACTCAGATGTCCATCAGTTTTTAATTAGAAAAAGAAACTATGCTATATATACACTATGCAGTATCCTGTCTTTTGCAACAAGATGGGCACTATCAGAAACCGTTTTACTAAGTGAAATAAGCCAGTCCCTAAAGGACAGATATCATATGTTTTCCTTGATCTGAGGTAACTAATAGAATACCTTAAATGCAATGTAGTGAAATAGACATTTTGAGATTTGATGATTTTACAGCCTCTGTCTCTTCCTTTAAGGAATGGTGTTTTTTGTTTTTCCTCTTCATACTATTTGTTGAATTCTTTTGTTTAGTGTAGGGTTAACTATATGATTTTTAAGTAAATTGAACATAGATCTTGGTAAAAATTAGGAGTGGGAGTGTGAGAAGGAGGAGGAGGAAGGTCTTGGGTATGGGCGGGAAATAGGGTGGGGGAAAGTATCACTATGTTCCTAAATCTGTATATAGGAAATACATGAGATTTGTATAACAAGCAAAATTTTAAAAATAAAGACATTTCATTTCCATTGGGGATATCTATCTATCTATCTATCTATCTATCTATCTATCTATCTATCTATCTATCTATCTTTTTAGATCTATCTATATCTCCATCTCCAATAGTGGCACTGCTGGAACATACAGTAGTTCTTTCAGTTTATTGGGAATATTAATGCTTTTTGGGGATATACTTAATTACATTGCCATCCATTGTCTTTGCCTTTTAGGTAACAGGCAATATATTTAGAATTAAATAATAACTTATTGTAGCTTTCATTTGCATTTTCCTGGTGATTACTTATGTTCATTAACCTGTTATTCATTTCTACACTTCCTTTGAGAGATGTATGTTTAAATGTGTTGTTCATTTATAAATTGTATTATTTGTTTGTTTGCTATTAAACTGAGTTTCTCATATGTATTAGTTATTAACACATTTTCATATATATTGAATATAAATATTTTCTCCCATTTTTAAAATTTATCTTTTTATTTTTATAAATTGTTGCTTCATTTCTTAAAATTCCATTTGTTATAGAAGTTTCATGTATTTTATATATAAAATTTTAATAACATAGTAATACACCCACCCTACCCTCCTTCCTGCCCATGCTCCAACCATTCTTCCGCTTCACTCTCCCATTCCCACTCTCAATTTTTACTAAGATATATTTTCCATTTACTTAATGATCATAAAGTTAACCCTACATTAAGTGAAGGAGTTCAACAAATGGTATGAAGAAAAAAGATGCTGTCCCTCAGCAGAAGAGACAAGGCTGTAAACAATCATCAAATCTCAAAATGTCCATTTCACTATAACATGTTATATTTTAGATACACTATTAGTTTAGCACTGATCAGGGGAAATATATGATATCTGTCATTTTGGGTGTGGATTATTTCACTTATTATTTTTAAGTGAAATTTTAAGCCAAGTGCAGAAAGACAAGCATTGTGCGATTTCACTCATGTGGAATCTAAACAGTTGATCTAATGTAAATTAGGTATATAATGATGGTTACTAGACTCTGGGGAGAGTAGGGGGGAAGTGTAGGATGGAGAAAAAATGATGAACAGATACTAAGCCATAGCTAGATAGGAAAAAGAATTTCTGATGTTCTATTGTACAGTTGATTGACTATAGATAATGAGAATGTATTATACATTATTCTAAAATAAACTGGGTGAAGGGCTTTTCAGTATTTTATCCATAAAGAAATGATGTTTGAGGAGGCAGATATATTAGCCCTGATTATACATTAAATTATAAATGTATACAAATATCAAGTCATAACATGATATTCCATAAATACGTATAAATTTTTGTGCTCATTCACAAGAAATTTTAAAAGTACTACAGAGGAAGAAGGAAGGAGAGGGAGAGAGAAGTGCAGGGGAAGAGGGGAGAAGGGAAAAAGGAGAGGGAGGGGAGAATCAGGGGAGGGGAAAAGGAAAGTGATGGAGGAGGGCCAGGTGGAAGGAATTAAAGAAGGCAAGCAAAGCCAAATATTAAGATTAAAAAGGCCTGCACCGCGGCTCACTAGGCTAATCCTCCACCTTGCGGCGCTGGCACACCGGGTTCTAGTCCCGGTCAGGGCACCGGATTCTGTCCCCCTTGCCCCTCTTCCAGGCCAGCTCTCTGCTGGGAGTGCAGTGGAGGATGGCCCAAGTCCTTGGGCCCTGCACCCCATGGGAGACCAGGATAAGTACCTGGCTCCTGCCATCAGAGCAGCTTGTGTGCTGCCTGCAGTGCGCTGGATGCAGCAGCCATTGGAGGGTGAACCATGGGAAAGGAAGACCTGTCTCTCTGTCTCTCTCTCACTGTCCACTCTGCCTGTCAAAAAAAAAAAAGATTAAAAAGAAATGTTGAACAAGAAAATATTTTTACCAGCTTTGCGCAAACAAAATGGAAATATATAAATTCATGCAAATAGAGATAAAATATTAAAATACAGCTATTCTTTTCAACATTCATTGATTCATTAATTCATTTATTAATTTTATTAAATTATACAATTTGTATTACTTATGCCAAAAATTGGGAGAGAGTAAAAAAGACACTGTTATTTCAAACCAGATAATGTCACTGAGAATATTACATTTCTTTTTTTAAAGATTTATTTTATTTATTTGAAAGGTAGAGTTACAGACAGAGAAAAGGAGAGAGAGAATGAGAGATCTTTCACCCACTGGTTCACTACTCAAATGATTGCAATGACTAGGCCTGGGTCACTCTGAAGCCAGGAGATTCATCTGAGTCTTCCATGTGGATGCAAGGGCCCAAGGACTTTGGCCATCTTCTGCTGCTATCCCAGGTGCAATATCAGAGAGCTGAATCAAGAGAGAAGCAGTCAGGGCTCAAACTAGCGAGACTACAAAGCAACAGCTTTTCCTGCTAAGCCACAATGCTGTCCCTCTTGATATCTTCAAAATCATCTTTACTATATTTTCAGTAGCAGGTAAACAATTGATTGTTTTGAAATAAACTGTCACTACACTGGTTGGTTGCTTGCAAAAAATAAAAGAAAAATTTCTCTTAATAAAGATAGGATCATTCAGAACCTCAAATTATGTCTCATTGTTTTCATACAGAGTATCTAACATACAACTTAAATTTAATAGACATGCTGGGAAGAAAGATATATGAACAGAATGACTGGAGATCTAGATATTGGAGTTATCCAGACTAGAATAGAGATAACTGACACATATTCAAGATTCATGATAAGACAGTTTTCACAGAGAAATAAAAATTAGTATAAAAATCACATAGAAATACTTTAACACAAAAATAGAAAAACTAAAATAAGAAGTCAGTGAATGAAATTAATAACAGCTTAGAAAAAACTAAAGTGAAAGTTAGAGAAGTGGAATATTTGCTGGCCTTCAGAATTCATGGAGGATTGGCTCCAATGCCACTCACAGATATCCAAATCCATGGATTCCTAAATCTCTTATATAAAATGGCATAGTATTTATACATAACATAGTCACATCTTCTGGCACACCTTAAATCATCTGGATTTACTTAAGTACTTACTAAAATGTAAATGCTATGAAAATAATTATTGTATTATTGAAGGAATAATGACAAGAAATCTTTGAATGTACAGTTAAATCTATACATGTAGATTTCTTTTTTTTTGAAAAATTTTTATTTTAATTTTTTTTTACTTTTCCAAATGCAATTTTTAGGTATATTCACTTAGGTGTTTAAGTGAATACATAAAAGACTCAGAGGGGGAAGTTACCAGTACTATGGCAGGGTAAAGGGTACAAATTCCTCTTTTTCCCCTGGCTTCCACTTTGCAAGAGGGAACACCTAACAGAATCCAGTCCAGGATATCACTATACTAGTCCTGTGCTTTGAAAAAATATCTGGCTACATATGATTCTGAATACATCAAATGCTGCTCTTGCCCTTAAGACTTCTAACAGTAGTTATGAATTATCCTGAAAAAACTTTAAGGTAAAAGCCAGAATATATCATGTCTTCCCAGATTTTTTGAAGCAGATTGTCAAATTCTTCAGCTTAAAAAAAAGTCTGAAAAAGACTGCTGCTATATTGTTCAAAGAATTGCATTACTGCATTCCTATAAAATGGACTTGGCCTATGTAGCTCATTCCATAAACACATTTAATATAAAACTTTTTGTATTTTTAGCAAGGATAAGTAATAGCAAAGAGCTTTTATTCCATTGTCCTCTGGTATTTTAGTTTATCTGTATTGAATATTTTTCTAACAAACATTTTGAAAAGTTTATTATCATTTTCTCTTTGATTACATACCAGTTACTTAACTATGTGGTTTTAAAAGATAATCTGCTTTAAATTCTCAGTCAATACTAAAAAAAGTATACAGCTTATCCTAATTGTTAACATTTACAAAACTTATAGTTCATTCAAATAAAAAATAATGCTCTTTTTGTAAATAGTGCATACAAAGCACAAGAGCTTCTTAGTATATTTAATGAAGCCAAACACCTTAGCATCAACAGAAACATCTTTTTATCTTAAACTAAATTTTCAAGCAGCATGCCATTTAATTCATACTGAACTAAATTTCCAAAACAATATGATTTTTGCTTAATGATTTGCATAATTTAATCTTGATAGGTACTTCAGGAAACATATAGTTTTACTGTCATAATTTTGATGAGAAGACAAAAATAATATAGATACCGCTGGAGGATTAACAGGACAAATAATAGAGATATTACTGGAGGGCAAATCCATTGACCCAAAAGGAATTCTTAACAGAAGTTCAATACTTTTACTAAGCTCAGTAGGAGAAATGACCAAAAAAGATGTTTGTAAAAACCTAAGCCCACAAAAATGTATCAGAAGTCAATAATGTTACAGATTTTCCTACAATTACAAAAATCAGAAAAGAAGAAAGGTGTTTCTGATTTAGAATTATTTTCTAAGAACATTGGATTCATTCTCAGAAATGTGTTCTAGCCATTTGATCAGAAAGCTCCAGCTTCAATGTTCATACTTGTTTTCTAATGGGGAGCAAAGTCTAGAAGTAGATTAAAGTCTGATAAAAATGGATGGTGATCTTCAAGTACAGGCCATTTGGACTTTGTAATGAAGTCATAGTTATGATGGGTCACTAAGTCTCAGGCTCATTTCCTATCAGAAGTAAAAAGTAAAAGAAGTCTGGTTTATTTCCTCTACCTTCTTAATAGTAACTAACATTTTACAAATCAAGCACCTTATAATGTGACATAAAATCCTTTAATTCTGAAACAATATCTTAAGTCTCAATTTTTGAAATAAAAAAAATCAGATAATCAATGAAGTTTTTAAGTAATAAACTGTGCTACCCACATTATTTAAGTGAAAACTGGCCCATGAATTTAGGCCAAGTTTTTGATGGAAGATATTTCTTCTTTGATTCATAAACCATAAAAATTTTAATATGTAATAAGAATCTTTGTTACTTATAACATTCTGTATATTGGATCAAAAGTGTGTTATGTTTTAAGTAACAACTTGCAATCAACTCATATTCTGCATATCCAAATGGTGCCTTCATATGGGAGCCTTTCATCCATGTACAGCATCGATACTTTAATAAAGCATGAATTTACTTTGCTTGAGGATTAAGTCTCATTCTCCATGGTTAATGCAGGATTGTTCATACCAGCTTTGCCTCTTCCAAGGTTTATGTTGTTTTCTGTCCAAGACTGAGAGTCAATAAGAAGGTGGCTCTGGGATTCTCTCTATGGCTTTGCAGGAAACTGATGGTTTTCAGGATTTTTAGCTGTTGAATTCAGCCCTGCAGGGTAGATGGTTGTTCAGGATCCTGGTTAACAAGTCAGCACTCAGACTTGAGAAAATGGTTACCAACCAGTACTTCTCATCACCAAAAACTTATCTCATTATTTTTTACTGAGACCTGACTTGAATCCATTTTTATCAGTTCCATGTTGAAATACTGGAGTCCTCACTGTGCACTTACTCCTCATGTAGGATCTCTGTCCTTAGTGTGCTGTACATTGAGATTTAATGCTATAACTAGTACTCAAACAGTATTTTTCACTTTATGTTTCTGTGTGGGAGTAAACTGTTGAAATCTTTACTTAATGTATGCTAAACTGATCTTCTGTATATAAAGAGAATCAAAAATGAATCTTGATGTGAATGGGAGAAGGAGTGGGAAAGGGGAGGGTTGTGGGTGGGAAGGAAGTTATGGGGGGAAGCCATTGTAATCCATAAGCTGTACTTTGGAAATTTATATTCATTAAATAAAAGTTAAAAATAAAAAAAAAATTAAAAAAGAAATACTGGACTCCTGGATGCCTCTAATGTAAATTTGTTTTTGCTGATTAGCCAACAGTGATAGCCAAACAGAGAAGATGAGCTGACAGAAAACTAGCTGCAGCAAAGAATTGAAACCTCATATGGAACTTGGCTTGAGTATTTGGTAGACCACTTATCCAAAATTTGACAAAATACTGTAAGTCTGTAGCAGCCATTAAAATACAGTACATCAGAGAACAAGCCATGAAAAGAAGGAAGAATTTTTAATCTGAAATTCCCACACAATTTTTCACCCATGGGCAATGATGATCCATCTTCAAAATACATTTATTGCAGATGGAACAGGGATGGCAGTGATCTGGTTTTATAAGTTGGCATCTGTCACAGTAGCGGATGGCTCCAGTCATGGCCGTGGTATAAATGGGAAGATCCCTGGCTGCTCAAGTAAGAATTTCCTGCTGGGGTTGTCCTCTTGGCTCTCTCTCCAACAATTCTTTCTCTGCATAAAAGAGATGACATTCTTTTGAAGGATCCATTGGTAATGTAAAGATAGTTTTCCAGTAGGACCAAACATCATGAAAAGTAGGTGATAAGATATCAAGTACACAACTTGTTCACCAATGTTTTCCATGGAAATTAGTCAGAGCTGGATGGCGAAGGCATAGTATGACCAGCCCAACAGGAAGCTGATAAACTCTGCTGGGATCCAGGACAGCACCCACCGGCACCACCACCTGATGCTGAGTGGGCCTGAGAGCGCCATCTTCCAGCCGCATCCACCTGCCCAGCTCTGGCCTTGGGGTGGGCTGGCCGCACCTGGCGCTCCTGGGGGTGGAAGCTGGTTGCACTGCAGCTACTGCCGCTGCCGTGGCACTAAGTCCCCAGCCTGCAGACTGGAGCCAGCGCTGTGGACTCCTGGCTCCTCAGCCTGGCAGAGGTGGCAGCTGCAGGAGGAGGCAGCTCTACATGTAGATTTAAAAATGCCTCTTCTTTCTGTTTTTTTTTTTTTGTTTTTGTTGTTCAACACATGCACGCATAATCTCTGTTTATAGAAAGCCAAATCAAAGTGAGAGTAAAATATCCAGTCTTAAAATGGGTAGAAAATAAAAGATGAAAAATGACAATGATGCAGGAATTAAATAAGTCACAGAGAAACTGCTGACATATTTGAATTGTAGGCCCAAGTGGAAAGGATTAAAAAGGAGAAACAACAAAGAGAAACAATGTTGGAGAAGAAAATCACTGAAAATTTTGCAAATCTTTCAAAAGTCAACAATCACCAAGTCATAGATCCATTAAATGCTGCAAAACATTTTCTTTCTTTTCTTCTTCTTCTTCTTCTTTTTTTTTTTTTTTTTTTTGACAGGCAGAGTGGACAGTGACAGAGAGAGACAGAGAGAAAGGTCTTCCTTTTCCGTTGGTTCACCCCACAATGGCTGCCATGGCCAGTGTACCGCGCTGATCCGAAGGCAGGAGCCAGGTGCTTCTCCTGGTTTCCCATGGGGTGCAGGGCCCAAAGACTTGGGCCATCCTCCACTGCACTCCTGGGCCATAGCAGAGAGCTGGCCTTGAAGAGGGGCAACTGGGACAGCATCCGGCACCCCAACCAGGACTAGAACCCAGTGTGCCGGTGCCGCAAGGCAGAGGATTAGCCTATTCAGCTGCGGCGCCGGCCACTGCAAACCATTTTCAAGGTAAACCATACTTAGCCACTTCGTAGCTTCACTTTTTGAAACTAAAGACAAACAAGACAGCAAAATATATAATCTCCAAAGGATCCAATGTGAGACAATAGCTGACTTATCCATGTCTGGCTTCACTGTATTAGTTGAGGAATCTGAATTTTGTACTGCTGTCAGTATATGTGTATCATCAGTGTTCATTGACACCTATAAACATCATGTGAAAGTGTATTTATATATATATATAAGTATATATGCAATTTCAAATTAAAATTGAAATGTTACTCAAATATTGAAGCAAACATTCTGACTGGAGAAAAATGATCTCAGAAGAACAATAGGAAAGAAATTAATGAATCTTGACTTGAACCTTTTTTATGATCGTGTGTATTCCATAGTTTTTTTTTTTTTTTGTCTTCTATAGTTTCTATCCCTTATAATAAAGAAAAGGTAAGGAACAAGAGATGCAAAACAGGTAAAAATGCTGAGTTTAACTGAGCAAGCCTGAGAATCTAAAAGCATTGTCCTGATGTCTTCACTAATCAGTAGAAGTGATAACTAGACAGAAGCCTTAGAATTCTCTCCTTAGCTCATCTCTGTGTGAGATTACCACAGTAAATTACAGGATTATGCTTTGCCCATAATATAAATTGTATCAAAAATTAAAAAGTGGTTTTTGTTCCAGAGAACAAAACTAGGCAGACTATTCATATCAATCATCTCCAGGAGTGGAAGAGTGGGAGAGGGCCTAGGTGGAGGAAGAGGCTCCCACAGAATAGGGAGGGATTGCATTTCACACACAAGCAATTATGCAAACCCACACCCACCATGCCAAGAAAAAGAGAAAAGGACACTGAACAGGAGAGCAGGGGACCTGCTGGAGGACTCCCTAAAGTTTCAAAGAGGCAGAAGACCTCAAAGTGGAAAAGGCCACAGCCACCATACAGGGGAGTGGCCTGTCCCCATAGAGGTGGAGAACAGCACCCCCTCCAACACAGGCCCCTGGTATGCCTCAGGATCCAGGATCCAGCATGGGATGCCTCAGAAGGAAGAGAAGTGGGAGGAAGGCTTCCAAGGAAAAGATTGAGCCCCCCAGCATCAGAGATCATAAGAGACTGTAGCCACCAATATTTCAAGAGGGGCCTCCTCCACATTCCTGCCACTGGCTGGGTGTTACTGGGGATTTTGGCCATAGCCTGCAAACTGGGAACCTGCTCTCCTCCCCCACTCATTTTCCTCACTCCAAGTCCAGCCCCTGAAGATTGATCTGGGCTAGGTAGTCCATCTGGCCCTTCCTTGCAGGTCCCCCCACACTTGAGATCAGTCAGGGCCATATTTACGCTCTGGATGAGATCACTCCTCAGTGTGCCATCTTAATTAGAGCTGTTTCCCAGGGCTTCTGTTTGGACTTGGGCCAGCTCCTTCCACCTCATGACATCCCTCTCGCCTCCCCCCAGTCATTCTGGAACACTGGGTTTTGGTCAGGAATAGGGAGTGAAACAGACAGAGCATAAACAGGGTGTGCTGCTGAGGCCTTGGAGAAGCAATCCTCAAATAGGGGTGAGTGCATTTTGTTGAGTTCCCGTTTCCTCCTCCCACACCTATTTTACCAGTGACCTAAATCCAGGGAAAATAGGAGAGCTTATGTGGGATGGGTGCCCTTCCATAAATCTTTGATGACTGATAACATCCATCCCTCCTTTTGCTGAGCCCAGGACTTCTGAGTGTTGTAATGTATATGGGAGTTGGAGGCAAGATGGCAGAATAGGAAGGGAGCACACTGATAGTCTGGGGAGAGATAGTTTAATAAAAGTGGAGATACTGCAGGTTCAAGGAAGAGTAGGGGAGGAAACAGCAGAAGAAACTCTTCCAGAATGCATGATTCACAGCGGACCTGCGTGGAGAGTGTGGGAGCCCACAGTTCAGGACACCAGCGGCAGACTCAACACACCAGTGCTGGAATGCGAGGTGAGCCAAACCTCAATAGCCTGAGACACCGGCAAGCAAGCGGAGAGAGGAGACTAGAGGGAATGACCCCTGGGTGGGGGGGAGTTCACCAGGCTAACTGGAAGAGAGAGAGAGAAAAGAAAAAGGTGACTTGGCCGGCGCCACAGCTCACTAGGCTAATCCTCCGCCTAGTGGCGCCGGCACACCGGGTTCTAGTCCCAGTCGGGGAGCCAGATTCTGTCCCAGTTGCCCCTCTTCCAGGCCAGCCCTCTGCTGTGGCCAGGAAGTGCAGTGGAGGATGGCCCAGGTGCTTGGGCCCTGCACCCCATGGGAGACCAGGATAAGCACCTGGCTCCTGACTCCTGCCATCGGATCAGTGCGGTGCACCGGCCGCAGCACACTCGCCGTGGCGGCCATTGGAGGGTGAACCAACGGAAAAGGAAGACCTTTCTCTCTGTCTCTCTCTCTCACTGTCCACTCTGCCTGTCAAAAAAAAAAAAAAAAGAAAAGAAAAAGGTGACTGGTACGGACACGGGTTTCTCTCTCTCCGCTTACCTCTCAAGGGTGAGCAAGACAAAGTGCAGGCGCCATCTTGGACATACGTCATAAGCAGAGCGACCTCAGGTCTGCACCGGCCCTGAGCCTAGCAGAAAAACCTGACTGTGGCAGGGGCGAATTAACAGGAGATTAGGACCTAGTAAATTTGTGGTGCTACTGAACTGAGACTGTGAAAAAAGAGACGATGGGGGAGAGAACTCACAGAATTTACATGAGCACTCTCCAGAGATGCTACAATTCTGTAACTTTGGCAATCCAATGGGAGACTGAAGGAGAATCTGAGCCCACTCTGAGGGCAGAACAGATTCCCTGTTTGTTCCTTGGGAAAGAACTTCTGATCTCTGGCTCCTGTGGGTATATCATTTGCCTGCGAACTACCTTCAACTTCATTCAGCTGTGCGGAATTACTTCCCTTTTGAATCAAAAAAAGAAAGAGAGAGAGAGAGAGAGAGAGAGATCTACCACGCCTAACCTGGGAGTGTCATCTTTGGCACACCAAACAGAGCTCTCAGGCCACACCCATCTCAAGCCCTAAGGCTCCATCAAAAACAGATAGTCCACTTAATCTAGAGTCATAGTATAACAAGAAAAAGCACCACAGTGAAGAAACCAAATATCTCCAATATGCCAAATAACAAACGCAAAAACCAAGGTAATAAAAACAAGGAAGTCACCATGACGCCCTCAAATGAAAAAGACACCCCAATTCAAGATTATGAAGATGATGACATAGAAGAAACGCAAGAAGCAGATCTCCAAAAATTGATAAGAACATTAAGAAGTTCTCAAAAACAAATTCTTGAACTACAGAAATCCTTAATGGACAAGATAGAAAATCCCTCTCATGAAAATGAAATATTAAGGAGGAATCAAAATGAAACGAAACAACTAGTACAACAGGAAACTGTGATAGTGACTGAAGTGAAGAATCCAATAGATCAAATGAAAAACACAGCAGAGAGCCTTACAAACAGAATGGGTGAAGCAGAAGAGAGAATATCGGACTTAGAAGACAGAGAACAGGAAAGGATACAGTCAGACCAAAGAAAAGAAGAGGAAATTAGAAATCTAAAACATATTGTCGGGAATCTGCAGGGTACTATTAAAAAACCCAACATTCGGGTTCTAGGAGTTCCTGAAGGCATGGAGAGGGAGAAAGGATTAGAAGGCCTTTTTAGTGAGATATTAGCAGAAAATTTCCCAGGTTTGGAGAAGGACAGAGACATTCTAGTACAGGAGCTCACAGAACCCCTAATAAACACGACCAAAAGAGATCCTCACCACGACACGTTGTAATTAAACTCTCCACAGTGAAACATAAAGAAAAGATCCTAAAATGTGCAAGAGAGAAACGTCAGATTACTCTCAGAGGATCTCCAATCAGACTCACAGCTGACTTCTCATCAGAAACTCTACAAGCTAGGAGGGAATGGCGAAATATAGCCCAGGTACTAAGAGAGAACAACTGCCAGCCCAGAATATTATATCCTGCAAAGCTATCATTTGTGAATGAAGGTGAAATAAAGACTTTTCATAGCAAATAGAAATTGAAAGAATTTGTCGCCACTCGTCCAGCCCTGCAACAGATGCTAAAGATGTGTTGATCACAGAAACACAGAAACATGGTCATCAATATGAAAGAAGGTAAAGGAAGGAAACCTGACAGCAAAAGATCACAGGGAATTCAAAGCATATATTAGAACTAATCTTTGGCAAATGGCAGGGCAAAGTTACCACTTTTCATTAGTCACATTGAACGTGAATGGACTGAACTGTCCAGTTAAAAGACACAGATTGGCTGATTGGGTAAAGGAACAAAACCTATCTATTTGCTGCTTACAAGAAACACATCTTTCCAACAAAGATCCATACAGACTGAAAGTGAAAGGCTGGAAAAAGATATACCATGCCAACAGAAATGAAAAAAGAGCGGGCGTGGCCATCTTAATATCAAACACCATAAACTTTACCACAAAAACTGTTAAGAGAGACAAAGAGGGGCACTATATAATGATTAAGGGATCAATTCAACAGGAAGACATAACAATTATCAATGTATATGCACCTAACTACAGGGCTCCAGTTTATCTAAAAGATTTGTTAACGGACTTAAAGAGAGACTTAGACCCCAATACAATAGTACTGGGGCACTTCACTACTCAACTCTCAGAAATAGACAGATCAATAGGACAGAAGATCAACAAGGATACAGTAGATTTGAACGACACTATAGCACAAATGGATCTAACAGATATATACAGAACTTTCAATCCTACAGCTAAAGATTTTACATTCTTCTCAGCAGTACATGGAACCTTCTCTAGGATTGACCACATACTAGGCCATAAAGCAAGTCTCAGCAAATTCAAAAGAACTAGAATCATACCATGCAGCTTCTCAGACCATAAAGGAATGAAGTTGGAAATTGGCAACTCAGGAATCCCTAGAGCATACGCAAACACATGGAGATTGAACAACATGCTCCTGAATGAACAATGGGTCATAGAAGAAATCAAAAGAGAAATCAAAAATTTTCTGTAAGTAAATGAGGATAACAGCACAACATACCAAAACCTATGGGGCGCAGCAAAAGCAGTGTTAAGAGGAAAGCTTATATCAATAGGTGCCTACATCAAGAAATTGGAAAGGCACCAAATAGATGAGCTTTCAATTCACCTCAAGGATCTAGAAAACCTACAGCAAACCAGACGCATATCTAGTAGGAGAAGAGAAATAATTAAAATCAGAGAAGAAATCAACAGGATCGAATCAAAAATAACATTCCAAAAAATCAGCAACAACACATCAGAAAGATCATCCACCCAGACCAAGTGGGATTTATCCCTGGTATGCAGGGATGGTTTAATGTGCGCAAAACAATCAATGTGAGACACCACATTAAGAGACTGCAGAAGAAAAACCATATGATTATCTCAATAGATGCCGAGAAAGCATTTGATAAAATACAACACCCGTTCATGATGAAAACTCTAAGCAAACTGGGTTTGGAAGGAACATTCCTCAATACAATCAAAGCAATCTATGAAAAACCCACAGCCAGCATCCTATTGAATGGGGAAAAGTTGGACGCATTTCCACTGAGATCTGGTACCAGACAGGGATGCCCACTCTCACCACTGCTATTCAATATAGTTCTGGAAGTTCTAGCCAGAGCTATTAGAAAAGAAAAAGAAATTAAAGGGATACAAATTGGGAAGGAAGAACTCAAACTATCCCTCTTTGCAGATGACATGATTCTTTATTTAGGGGACCCAAAGAACTCTACTAAGAGACTATTGGAACTCATAAAAGAGTTTGGCAAAGTAGCAGGGTATAAAATCAATGCACAAAAATCAACAGCCTTTGTATACACAGACAATGCCATGGCTGAGGAAGAACTTCTAAGATCAATCCCATTCACAATAGCTACAAAAACAATCAAATACCTTGCAATAAACTTAACAAAGGACGCTAAAGATCTCTACAATGAGAATTACAAAACCTTAAAGAAAGAAATAGAAAGGATACCAAGAAATGGAAAAATCTTCCATGCTCATGGATTGGAAGAATCAATATCATCAAAATGTCCATTCTCCCAAAAGTAATTTATAGATTCAATGCAATACCAATCAAGATACCAAAGACCTTCTTCTCAGATCTGGAAAAATTGGTGCTGAAATTATATGGAGGCACAAGAGACCTCGAATAGCTAAAGCAATCTTGTACAACAAAAACAAAGCCGGAGGCATCAGAATACCAGATTTCAGGACATACTACAGGACACTTGTAATCAAAACAGCATGGTACTGGTAGAGAAACAGATGGATAGACCAATGGAACAGAATTGAAACACCAGAAATCAATCCAAACATCTACAGCCAACTTATATTTGTTCAAGGATCTAAAACTAATAACTGGAGCAAGGACAGTCTATTCAATAAATGGTGCTGGGAAAATTGGATTTCCACATGCAGAATCATGAAGCAAGACCCCTACCTTACACCTTAAACAAAAATCCACTCAACACGAATTAAAGACCTAAATCTACGACCTGACACCATCAAGTTACTAGAGAACATTGGAGAAACCCTTCAAGATATTGGCACAGGCAAAGAGTTTCTGGAAAAGGCTCAGGAGGCACAGGCAGTCAAAGCCAAAATCAACTATTGGGATTGCATCAAATTGAGAAGTTTCTGTACTGCAAAAGAAACAGTCAGGAGAGTGAAGAGACAACCGACAGAATGGGAAAAAATATTTGCAAACTACCCAACAGATAAAGGGTTAATAACCAGAATCTACAAAGAGATCAAGAAACTCCACAAAAACAAAACCAAGAACCCACTTAAGAGATGGGCCAAGGACCTCAATAGACATTTTTCAAAAGAGGAAATCCAAATGGCCAACAGGCATATGGAAAAATGTTCAAGGTCATTAGCAATCAGGGAAATGCAAATCAAAACCACAATGAGGTTTCACCTCACCTCGGTTAGAATGGCTCACATACAGAAATCTACCAACAACAGATGCTGGCGAGGATGTAGGGAAAAAGGGACACTAACCCACTGTTGGTGGGAATGCAAACTGGTCAAGCCACTATGGAAGTCAGTCTGGAGATTCCTCAGAAATCTGAA
The DNA here is from genome assembly GCF_051225735.1 of Oryctolagus cuniculus. Lineage (NCBI taxonomy): Eukaryota > Metazoa > Chordata > Mammalia > Lagomorpha > Leporidae > Oryctolagus > Oryctolagus cuniculus. Next base: position 172,734 of record NW_028301700.1, on the reverse strand, counting down.
GACAACCCTACCGTTCGACCCAGCCATCCCACTCCTTGGAATTTACCCAAAGGAATTTAAATTGGCAAACAAAAAAGCGGTCTGCCCCTTAATGTTTATTGCAGCTCAATTCACAATAGCTAAGACCTGGAACCAACCTAAATGCCCATCAACGGTAGACTGGATAAAGAAATTATGGGATATGTACTCTTTAGAATACTATATCGCAGTAAGAAACAACGAAATCCAGTCATTTGCAACAAAATGGAGGAATCTGGAACACATCATGCTGAGTGAAATAAGCCAGTCCCAAAGGGACAAATACCATATGTGTGCCCTGATCGGTGACAACTGACTGGACACCAAAAAGGAAACCTATTGAAGTGAAATGGACACTATGGGAAACGGTGACTTGATCAGCATAGCCCTGACTGTTAATGAACATCTTAATACATCATCCCTCTTAGTAGTTTTCTTGTCTGTTCTACTCAATATGACTGGTTTAATTCTGTAATTAATACACAGTTATTCTGAAGTGTTGAAATTTAACTGAAATATGATCCCTGTTAAACATAAGAGTAGGAATAAGAGAGGGAAGAGATGTACAATTTGGGACATGCTCAAGCTGACTTGCCCCAAATGGTAGAGTTAGAAACATACCAGGGGACTCCAATTTAATCCCATCAAGGTGGCATGTACCAATGCCATCTCACCAGTCCAAGTGATCAATTTCAGTTCACAATTGATCATAATGAAAGGACTAAGAGTCAAAGGGAGCACATAAACAAGTCTAGTACCTGCTAATACTAACCGATAGAATAAATAAAGGGGAGAGTTAATCAACATGGGAAGTGAGATACTCAGCAGACTCATAGAATGGCGGATGTCCTAAACAGCACTCTGGCCACAGAATCAGTCCTAAAGGCATTCGGATCTGGCTGAAAAGCCCATGAGAGTATTTCAGGCATGGAAAGCCAAGACACTCTGGCAAAAAAAAAAAAAAAAAAAAAAAAAAAAAAACTAAACCCTAAATGAAAGATCTCTGTGAGTGAGATCCCAGTGGAAAGAACAGGTCTTCAAAGAAGGAGGTACCTTTCTCTGAAGGGAGGAGAGAACCTCCACTTTGACTATGACCTTGTCTAAACAAGATAAGAGTCGGTGAACTCAAAAGGAAGGCTTCCATAGCCTTGGAAACTGATGACTGGTGCATAGGGAGATTACTGATGCCATAGACAGGAGTGTCAATTGGTAAAGTCAACAACAGGAGTCACTGTGCACTTACTCCTCATGTAGGATCTCTGTCCTTAATGTGCTGTACATTGAGACTTAATGCTATAATGAGTACTCAAACAGTATATTTCACTTTGTGTTTCTATGGGGGTGCAAACTGTTGAAATCTTTACTTAATGTATGCTAAACTGATCTTCTGTAAAAAAAAAAAAAAGAAGAAATTATTAATTCCCAACTTGACTTTCGCTGGGATTAAACATGACCATAGGTCTGATCTGATTTCATCATCATTTAAAAAATCATCTATTATTTTTCACTTTATGTTTCTGTGTGGGAGCTAACTGTTGAAATCTTTACTTAATGTATGCTAAACTGATCTTCTGTATATAAAGAGAATCGAAAATGAATCCTCATGTGAATGGAAGGGGAGAGGGAGTGGGAAAGGGGACGGATGCGGGTGGGAGAGATGTTATGGGGGGGAAGCCATTGTAATCCATAAGCCGTACTTTGGAAATTTATATTCATTAAATAAAAGTTTAAAAAAAATGTATATGGCAGTTGTAATTAATTTTATCACATTTGGGACTTCCAAGTTGTTTGGGCGAACGAACTGAGATCTGAAGAGTTGGTTTCAACAATTTGGGGGATGTTGAGCATCTGTCTCCCTTTAAGTCTCCGGGGTCAGAAATGAGATTCCCTGGGGAGTCTCCTAGCTGATTTTCCCTCCCCACAGTGCTCAAGACCTGCTTGTGTCAAGTATCACAAGAGTAACACACTCCAGCCTTAAACAATAATAAAAAAGAAAGAAATAGAAAAATTTGTTTATCAATAGTAGATGTTAGCTACAGGAAGCCAGAGCTTTCATTACCTCAATTTTATTGCTCAAAATGTAGATATTTTCTCACATGTCTGGCTAATCTGAAATGATGGGAAAGATAACAGAATATTTAGAAATGTTCTTGGCATTTGGTAACTAAATTCAATGTTCCATTAAAAAAAGTATTATTCTGACAAAAACAGTCTTTTGAGAATAAGTAGTAAGTTCTATTTACCAAAATAAAGCCTACCCCATGTGATGGATACCTGGCACTAAATACCAAAATCAGAACAAGCCCATAAACCACATTTCTCCAGATGAAGGACCCCAAAGCAATCCAATACAGACTTTAAATTTTATTAATTCAGTTCTCTCCCCAGATGATTGACATGGCCAGGGCTAGGCCAGGCTGAATCCAGGAACCAGGAAATTCATCTGGGTCTTTCACCTGGATACAGGGGCCTAAGGACTTGGGCTATCTTCTGATGTTTTCCCAAGAACATTAGTAGGGAGCTGGGATTCTGGCACTGCTGGCAGTGGCTTAACTCATTTTGCCACTATTGAAGATGAAGATAGATGATAGATAGATAGATAGATAGATAGATAGATAGATAGATAGATATCCCCAATGGAAATGAAATAAGTCTTTATTTTTTAAATTGTGCTTGTTATACAAACCTCATGTATTTCCTATATACAGATTTAGGAACATAGTGATACTTTCCCCCACCCTATTTCCTGCCCATACCCCAAACCTTCCTCCTCCTCCTTCTCACACTCCCACTCCTAATTTTTACCAAGATCTATGTTCAATTTACTTAAAAATCATATAGTTAACCCTACACTAAACAAAAGAATTCAACAAATAGTATAAAGAGGAAAAACAAAAAACACTGTTCCTTAATGGAAGAGACAGAGGCTGTAAAATCATCAAATCTCAAAATGTCTATTTCACTACATTGCATTTAAGGTATTCTATTAGTTACCTCAGATCAAGGAAAACATATGATATCTGTCCTTTAGGGACTGGCTTATTTAACTTAGTAAAATGGTATCTGATAGTGCCCATCTTGTTGCAAAAGACAGGATACTGCATAGTGTATATATAGCATAGTTTCTTTTTCTAATCAAAAACTGATGGACATCTGAGATGATTGCTGGTCTTAGCTATTGTAAATTGTGCTGCAATGCACATGGGGTAGAGATAACTCCTTCATATGCTGATTTCTTGTAGTTTGGGTAAATTCTCATGAGTAAGATGGCTGGATAATGGTAGGTCTATATTTGGATTTCTGAGGTATCTCTATACTGTCTTTCACAGTGGCTAGAGCAGTTCACATCCCATAAGAGTGGATTAGGGTACCTTTTCCCCACATCCTCACTAGCATTTGTTGTTTGTTGATATCCACATGAGAGCCATTTTAACTGGAGTGAGAGGAAACCTCATTGTGATTTGATTTGCATTTGTCTGATGGCTAGTGATACAAAGCTTCGTTTCAAGGATTTGCTGGCCATTTGAATTTCCTCTCTTTAAAACGTCTGTACTAGTCATTTTTCCATTTTTAACTGGATTGTTTGTTTTGTTGTTGAATTTCTTAAGTACTTCATAGATTCTGATTGTTCACCCTTTATCAGTTGCATGTTTTGCCAATATTTTTTCATGTGCAGTAGGTTGTCTCTTCACTTTGCTGATTATTCCTTTGCAATACAGAGGCTTCTCAGATAGATGAAATCCCATTTGTTAATTGTTGCTTTGATTGCCTGTGTTTCTGAGTTCTTTTCCAAGAAGTCTTTTCTTATGCCAATGCCTTGCAGAGTTTCCCCAATATTCTCTAATAATTTGATTGCATCAGTTTGTAGATTGAATTATGTGGTCCATTTTAAGCTCAGTTTTATGTAAGGTGTAAAGTAGGGGTCTAGCTTCATATTTCTGCATGCAAAGAACCAGTTCTCCCAGCACCATTGATTGAAATGACTGTCCTTGTTCCAGGGATTGATTCAGCTCCTACATCAAAGATAAGTTGATTGTAGATGCATGGATACTTTCTTTAGTTTCTATTCTGTTCCATTGGTATCATATATTTTTATGCCAGTACCAGACTGTTTTGATTATTGCTGCCCTGCAGTATGTCTTGATGGCTCTGATTTTTTGTTGTGTAAGATTGCTTTAGCTATTTGGGGTCTCATGTGTTTCCATAGGAGTTTCATCATTTTTGCAAGATGAGTGAAGAATGTCATTGGTATTTTGATTGGCATTGTATTGAATCTGTAAATTGCTTTTGGTACTACCTTTCCAATTTGTATACCTTTGATTTCATTTTCTTGCTTAATGAACTGGCTAAAAATTCCAGGACTATATTAAATATTAGTGGTGAGAGTGGCCATCCTTGTCTGGTCCTGGATCTTAGGGAGAATGCTTCTCACTTTGTGCACTCAAGAAGATGCTTGCCATGGATTTGTCATAAATTGTCTTGTTTGAGGAATTTTCCTCCTATACCCAATTTAATTAATGATGTCATCATGAAAGGATATTCTATTTTGTCAAATGCTTTCTCTACTTCTATTGAGATAACCATATGGGTTTTGTTCTTCCATTTTTTAATATGATGTATCACTTTGTTTGATTTGCAAATGTAGAACCATCTCTGTATACCAGGGTAAATCCCATTTGGTTCTGGTTAATGTTTTTTTTTTTTTTTTTCTGATGTTGTTGTTGGATTTGGTTAGCTAATATTCTGTTGAGGATTTTTTCATCTATTTTCATCGTGAATATTGGTCTATAGTTCTCTTTCTCTGTTACATCCTTTTTCTGGTTTAGGAATTAAGGTGATGCAGGATTCACAGAAGGAGTTTAGGAGTATTCCTTCCCTTTCAATTCTTTTTGAATAGCTTGAGCAGAATTATAATTAGTTCTTTAAATGTTTGGTAGAATTTAGCAGTGAGGCTGTCCTGTCCTAGACTTTTCTTTGTTTAGAAGGTTTTTCTTACTGGCTTAATTTCCATCTTGGTTATTTGTCTCTCTAGGTTTTTTATGTCTTTATGTCTTCCTGACTCAATTTTTGTGGACTGCATGTCTCTAGGAATCCATCCATTTCTTCTAGTTTTCCCAATATGTTGGCATACAGCTCTTTGTAATAATTCATGATAATCCTTTTTTATTTCTGTGGTATCTGTTGTTACATTTACTTTTTCATTTGTGATTTTATTGAATTGGGTCTTCTTCCTCATTTTTTGTTATTTGTGTCAATGGTGTATCACTTTTCTTTATTTTTTCAAAAAACCAGTTTTTCATTTCAGTGATCTTTTTTTTTTTATTTTGGGGGAGGATTTCCATTTTGTTTAATCATTCTATAATCATAATAATTATTTTTTCTATTAATTTTTGTTTGCTTATTGTTTTTCTAGACCCTTGAGATGAAATGATACCTCACTTATTTGGTACATTTCCAATTTCTTCATGTAGGCACTGATTGCTATAAACGTCCTCATTAACAGTGCTGTTGAGTATTCCTTAAGTTTTGATATGATGCACTGTTGTCTTCATTTGTTCCCAGAAAATTTTGATTTATTTTTTAATTCCTTGTATGATCCACTGCTAATTCAGGAGCATATTGTTCAGTCTCCATATTTTTGCAAGTGATTAGAGATTCCTGAGTTACTGATTTCTAGTTTCATTGTATGGTGGTCACAGAAGATGCATGATATGATTTTGCATATTTTGAATTTGCTGAGACTTGTTTCATGGCGTAACCTATGTTCTTTCTTAAAGAAAGTTCCATACATTAGTGAGAAGAATGTGTATTCTGCAACTATGTGGTGAAACGTTATGTAGATATCAGTTAGGTCCATTTTGTCCATAGTGTCAATTAGCTCTGTTATTTCTTTGTTGATATCCTGTCTAGTTTGATCTTTGGATGAAATTTGGGTGTTGAAGTTCCCCATTACTACTCTACTGGAGTCGATGTCTCCCTTTAGATACATTAACATATTTTTAAATAGCCAGGAGCCATGTAGTTGGGTGCATATACAATACTAGTCACATCAACTGACAGTGGAGGCAAATGGTACAAAAAGCTTGTATTGCGCATCAGACATAACCCAGGCCTTTCATATCCTGTCAAGATTGTGAATCTATGCCGGCACCGTGGCTCACTAGGCTAATCCTCTGCCTTGCGACACCAGCATACCAGGTTCTAGTCCCGGTCAGCGTGCCGGATTCTGTCCCGGTTGCCCCTCTTCCAGGCCAGCTCTCTTCTGTGACCAGGGAGTGCAGTGGAGGATGGCCCAAGTGCTTGGGCCCTGCACCCCATGGGAGACCAGGAAAAGCACCTGGCTTCTGCCATCGGATCAGCATGGTGCGCCAGCCGTAGCATGCCAGCCACGGCAGCCATTGGAGGGTGAACCAATGCCAAAGGAAGACCTTTCTCTCTGTCTCTCTCTTCTCACTGTCCACTCTGCCTGTTAAAAAAAAAGATTGTTGTGAATCTGGCTTGTGGTCTTGTGTAGAGCAGCTTCAGCTCTTGGATATCTGGTAGTGCACCTGATACAAAGAATACTAATGAAGGTGGGTATAAGTTCACTTGACTGCTTGCTGTGATGGTTATAGCTGTTCATGGTGCAAGATTGGAGTTTTGAGATTCTTGCTATCCTTGTCCACCATGCCAGACACAGCTTCTCTCTGGTCTCTTTATGTTTCTATGGGCTTTTAGATAAGAGACAGAGGTGATTTGCTGATGATAAATTTGTGTGCTGGATGATGAGTGTGCACAGTCCTTTTTCTTGGATGCAGATGTCAAATATCCTGCCAGCACATATTAGATCCACCCAGGATTGCAATCTGTTTACAACTACAGTGTTGTAAATTCCCTGAAAAATCCCTACCCAACAAGTGAAGTTTGTGGATGTGTGGACAAGAGCAAGTGGGTGATGATGGCTGGCGTCTATACTGTGAGGTCAGTAAAGTGGTCAAATTTACATGAGGAATGACAAGGCTGCTGAGGTAGCATTTAGGAATCCAGGGAGAGAGCATTAGTGAGCAGGGCACAATGAGATCCATTAGAGAACCTAAGTATAGTATAGGTGTATGCAGACAAAGTGAAAGATTGGAAAAAATATTCCATGCCAACAGAAATCAAAAAAGAGCTGGCATAGCCATCTTAATATCAGACAAAATAAACTTTAACACAAAAACTGTTAAGAGAGACAAAGAGGGGCACTATATAATGATTAAGGGATCAATTCAACAGGAAGATGTAACTATTATAAATGTATATGCAGCTAATTACAGGGCACAAGGCTATTTAAAAGGTATGTTAAGGGTGTTAAAAGGAGACTTAGACTCCAATACAATAGTATTGGAGGACTTCAATACTCCAATTTCAGCAATGGAAAGATCAACCTGACAGAAAATCAACAAAGGAAACAACAGATTTAATCAACACTAGACCAAATGGACTTAACTGATATCTACAGGACTTTTCACCCTACAGTTGCTGAATATACATTCTTTTCAGCAGTGCTTGGAACTTCCTCTAGGATTAACCACATACTAGGCCATAAAGCAAGTCTTGGCAAATTAAAAACAATCAAAATCATACCATGCATCTTCTCAGACCACAATGGAATGAATCTGGAAATCAGCAACTCAGGAATCTCTAGAGCATATGCAAACATGTGGAGACTGAACAATATGCTCCTGAATGAAGAGGGGGTCACTGAAGAAATCAAAAGAGAAATCAAAACTTTCTAGAAGCAAATGAAGATAACTACACAACATATCAAAACTTATGGGATACAGCAAAAGCAGTGGGGGGCACTGTAATCCATAAACTGTACTTTGGAAATTGATATTTACTAAATAAAAGTTTAAAAAAGATAAATGCTTATAGCAATAGGTGCCTACATCAAGAAATTGGAAAGGCAGCAAATAAATGAGCTACCAGTCAATAACAGGGATCTAGAAACTCTACACAAACCAAACCCAAACTTAATAGGAGAAAAGAAATAATTAAAATTAGAGAACGAACCAACAAAATTTAATCCAAAAAATAACAAAGAGCAGCAAAACAAAGCGCTGTTTTTTTGAAAAAATAAGCAAAATTGACACAACACTGGACCAACTAACCAAAAACAGGAGAGAGAAAACCAAAATCATTAAAATTGGAGATTTGAAAGGGAATGTAACAACAGACACCACAGAACTAAAGAGTCATCAGAAATAACTACAAAGAGTTGTATGCCAACAAACTGGAAAATCTAGCAGAAATGGATAGATTCCTGGACACATACAACCTACCTAAATTGAACCAGGAAGACATAGAAAACCTAAACAGACCCATAACCAAGACAGAAACTGGATCAGTAATAAAGGCCCTCCCAACAAAGAAAGCCCAGGACTGGATGGATTCACTGCTGAATTCTACCAGACACTTAAAGAACTAACTCCAATTATTCTTAAGCTATTCAAAACAATTGAAAGAGAGGGAACCCTCCCAAATGATTTCTACGAGGCCAGCATTACCTGAAAAAGAGGCAGCAGAGAAAGAAAATTAAAGACCAATTTACCTCATGAACATAGACACAAAAAACATCAATAAAATTCTAGCCAATAGAATTCAACAAAACATCAGAAAGATAATCCACCCTGACCAAGGGGGATTTATCCCTGGTATGAAAGGATGGTTTAACATTTGCATTTCAATCAAAGTGATACACCACATTAACAAAGTGCAGAAGAAAAAACATAAGATTATCTCAATAGATGCAGAAAAAGCATTCAGTAAAATACAACACCCTTTCATGATGAAAACTCTAAGCAAATTATGTGTAGAAAGAACACTCCTCAACACAATCAAGGTGATTCATGACAAATCCATGGCCAGCATCATATTGAATTGGAAAAAGTTGGAAGCATTTCCACTGAGATCTGGTACCAGACAGGGATTCCCACTCTAACCATTGCTATTCAATATAATACTGGAAGTTTTAGCCAGAGCTATTGTACAATAAAAAGAAATCAAAGGGATACAAATTGGGAAGGAAGAAGCCAAACTATCCCTCTTTGCAGATGATATGATTCTTTATTTAGGGCATCCTAAGAACTCTACTAAGAGACTATTGGAATTATAGAACAGCTTGGTAAAGTAGCAGGATACAAAGTCAATAACAAAAATCAACCACCCTTATATATACAGACAATGCCATGGCTGAGAAAGGACTTCTAAGATCAATCCCATTCACAATAGCTACAAAAAAGTACCTTGGAATAAACTTAACAAAGGATGTCAAAGATCTCTACGATGAGAATTACAAAACTTTAAAGAAAGAAATTGAAGAAGATACCAAAAAAATGAAAAAAATCTTTCATGTTCATGGATTGGAAGAATCAATATAATCTAAATGTCCATTCTTCCAAAAGCAATTTACAGATTCAATGTGATAACAATCAAAATACCAAGGATATTCTTCACAAATCTGGAAAAAATGATGCTGAAATTCATATAGATCCACAGGAGACATCAAATAGATAAAGCAATCTTAGACAACAAAATCAGAGCCGGACCCATAACAAAACCAGATTTAAAGACATACTGCAGGGCAGTTATCGAAAGTGCATGGTACTGGCACAGAAACAGATGAACAGACCAACAGAATAGCATATAAACACCATAAATCAATTCAAATAGTTATAACAAACTTATATTTGATCAAGAGCCTAAAACCAATTCCTGGAGCAAGGGCAGTCTATTCAACAAATGGTGCTGGGAAAACTGGATTTCCATATGCAGAAGTATGAAGAAAGAAGCCTACCTTGCACCTTTCAAAAAATCCACTCAACATAAAGATCTAAATCTATGACCTGACATGATCAAATTATTAGAGAACATTGGAGAAACCTTGCAAGATACTGACACTGGCAGAGTTCTTGGGAAAGAATGCAGAGGCACTGGCAGCCAAAACAAAAATTAACAACTGGGATTCCATCAAATTGAGAAGTTTCTGTGCTGCACAATAAAGAGTCAGGAAAGTGAAGAGGCAACTGACAGAATGGGAGAAAATATTTGCAAATTATGCAACTGATAAATGATTAATAACCAGAATCTACAAAGAGATCAAGAGACTCCACAACAAACAAACAACCCACTTAAGGGATGGGCCAAGGACCTAACAGACATTTTTCAAAAGAAGAAATTCAAACAGTCAACAGACACATGAAAAAGTGTTCAGGATCACTAGGCATCAGGGAATGCAAATCAAAACCAAAATGAGATTTCACTTCACCCTGATTAGAATGGCTTTTATACAGAAATCAACAACAGATGCTGGTCAGGATGTGGGGGAAAAGGCACACTACTCCACTTTTAGTGGGAATGCAAACTTGTAAAGCCACTATGGATGACAGTTTGGAGATACCTCAGAAATCTGAATATAGCCCTACCATATGACCCAGCTATCCCACTCCTCACTATTTACCCAAGCGAAATTAAATTGGCAAATAAAAGAACTATCTGCACCTCAATGTTTATTGCAGCTCAGTTCACAATAGCTAAGATAGGGAATCAACCTAAATGGCCATCAACAAAAGACTGGATAAAGAAATTATGGGATATGTACTCTATAGAATACTACATAGACATAAAAAATGAAATCCAGTCATTTGCAACAAAATGGAGGAATCTGGAAAACATCATGCTGTGTGAAATAAGCCAGTCCCAAAGGTACAAATAGTATATGTTTTCCCTGATCTGTGACAACTAACTGAGCCTCTAAAAGGAAACCTGTAGAAGTGAAACTGACATTATGAGAAGCAATGACTTATTGATCACTGCAAAGAATATGGAATTTGCTATTTTAATCCAGTCAATTAATGTAAAGCAAATCATTCTGAAGAATATTACAGTATCCACAATTTCTGCAACATATGCCTTACAATACTAAGTATAAAATTCAAAATCACTATACTTGGGGGAAAAATGAAAATTTGAGTTATACTCAAGGGAAAAAAAAACTAGAAAGAAACTTAAGTTAGGTGTTGAAAGTAGTAGGCCAGATACCTTAACAATTTCCAAGTATCTTTCAGTATTTACAAATCACATAAAGTAAGATAAAGACTGATAAACTATTTAAATTCTATAGAAGTAACAGTTATTACAGTGAAAATCTATTTGTAGGAAAGGGATAAAATAGCATAATGGAAGTTTAATCCCCAAAGTAAAAGTTGCCATCATAAAGAATACCGCAACACCAATTTTAAAAGACTTCTATTTCTTTCTCTTACCATGTGATGTTATCTGCTTCTTTCTACTTCTACTTCTACTTCTACTTCTTTCTCTTACCATGTGATGTCTCTCTTACCATGTGATATAGGAAAATGGTCCTTTCTAGATTGGCCTCTTGACTTTATACCTTCTGGCTCCCAGACTAAAAGAAATAACTGTTTTTTGAGGCAGGTCTTCTGGCACAGCAGGTTATGTCATCACTGGTGAAGCTCTCACCTCATAGAGTCTGATATGAGTCCTGGCTACTCAACTTTCCATTCAGCTTCCTGCTAAAGCATGTAAGAAGGCAATGTATAATTGCCCAAGTACTTGGGTTCCTGACAGAAATGCAGAGACTCAGATGGATGTTCTGCCTCCTGGCATCGACCTTGCCTGGTCCTGGCTGTTGTAGCTCCTATTGTGAGTGAAACCGGTGAGAGAATCTCCCTCTCTCTCTCTCTCTCTCTCTCTCTCTCTCTCTCTCTCTCTTTTATTAACAGAAAGAGAAAGTATATCCATTTTGAAAAAGTATTTTAAAGTAAATACATTTTAGCAAAAATGTTTCTTTCTAAATAACCTACTATGTGACATTCTTATAAAAATTAACTTAGATGGACATAGATCAAACAACATTTTTTATTTAAAGACTTTATGTATTCATTTGAGAGGTAGAGTTACAGTCACTTTCCAGATGGCTCAGCCAGAGATAAGTCAATCAGAAGCCAGGAGTTCCCTCCAGGTCTCCCACATGGGTACAGAGAACCACTTGGGCTAACTTATGCTGCCTCCCCAGGCCATAAGCAGAGAGCTGGATTGGAAGAGGAGCAGCTGGGACACAAACTGGTACCAATGTGGAATGCTGGCACCACAAAGGCTTAGCCCACCATCTCACAGTGTCAGCCCCCAAAAACCTTTTTTTTAATTAATGAAAGAGCCTAGACAAATATGCAAAGTTTTAGAAGTCCAGGAACTATATAGAAATTAATCTAACATTTAAAAAGAATTTTAAAAATGTTCTCTTTGGTTAAAAAAACCAAGTCTAGAAATACACAATTTTATAACCTTTATGCATTGTGGGTTTTTTATTTTTTTATTTATTTAACAGGTAGATACATAAATAGTGAGAGACAGAGAGAATGGTCTTCCTTTTTCCATTGGTTCACCCCATAAATGGCCACTACAGCCGGCACTGTGCTGATCCAAAGCCAGGAGCCAGGTGCTTCTTCCTGGTCTCCCATGAGGGTGCAGGGGCCCAAGCAGTTGGACCATCTTCCACTGCCCTCCCGGGCCACAGCAGAGAGCTGCACTGGAAGAGAAGCAACTGGGACTAGAACCCAGAACTCATATAGGATGTCAGTGCCACAGGCAGAGGATTAACCAAATGAGCCACAACTAATATCATGGGGGCCGGCGCTGTGGTGCAGCAGGTTAAAGCCCTGGCCTGAAGCACTGGCATCCCGTATAGGTGTTGGTTCTATTCCTGGTTGCTCCTCTTCTGATACAGCTCTCTGCTATGGCAGTATAAGATGGCCCAAGTCCTTGGGTCCATGCACCCATGTGGAGACTTAGAAGAAGCTCCTGGCTCCTGGCTTCAGACTGGTGCAGTTATGATGTTGTGACCATCTGGAGAGTGACAGAGAGACCCCTCTCTCTATCTCTACCTCTCTCTGTAAATTTTTCAAAGAAATAAATCTTTTAATAAAAAAAGCTAATGCTATGGTTAAGAAGCAATTTTATTTTCAGGATGAATGTTTAAACAAATTTCAGTATACCATAGAAAGAAACATCATTTTATTACTTAAATCTACACTACAGAAAAAAAAAATACTTGGGTGGTATTAACTACTTTTCTATTACTACAGATATACTGCACAGAAATCCACATACTGAAAATTCTATAGAATTTAGGCATTTAGCAACCTGAGTATTTTTGCCCACAACTGCACTGTAAAAATGGATATAACACATATTCATTGTACTATACCTTCCTAGTAATTATCCCAAATAACACACCTCCCAACACACAAGCCTTCAAATAATCTTCATCATGATCCTTGACATTACCATTTTTCTTGCTTTGCCCAATTTGAAATCAGTAAATATGACATTGACACACTTTGAAAAGTACTTGCTTATTGGAGTTTACCTTACCTTATGAAAAAGTCTGGGAATTGTTTATTGGAGATACAGGGTTTGGGCAAGATCCAGAGCAAACCACCAGATTGAGAGGGTTGTATATTGTGATGCAGGTTAGACTACTGCTTGGGACATATAACATCCCATAAGCAAATTTGTGGTTTTCATCCTGGTTATTCCATACTTAAAATAAAACACCCTGCTGTTGTACCTGGGAGGCAGCAGATGATGGATAAGTACTTGGGTTCCTGTTACCCTCAAAAGAGATGCAGGTAAGATTATTGCCTTCTGGCTTCAGCCTGACATAGCCCTGGCTGTTAGGATAATTAGAGAGTGAATCAAGCAGCAGATGCACAGTCTCTCTCTCCCCCTCTTCCTTTGTCCCTACCTCCTCTCCCCTTTCTCTGATGCTCTGCCTTTTAAAAAAATAATTGCAAAGAAAACCACAACATAATTTTTTTGATTTGTTATATATCAAATGCTGATATACTCTTGGTGAGTAGGGAGGAATTTAATTGCATGCCAAATACAATCAAGAGAATTTCACACAGACATGTTCATGAGCATGATTCATGCCAACCCTGTCAGCAAGGCTGCTGCCACACAAACTACCTGGATAACATAACAATGCATTGAGGGGTCAGTGCTGTGGATCAGTGGGTTAACACCCTGGCCTGAAGCACCGGCATCCCCTATGGGTGCCAGTTTGAGACCTGGTTGCTCCACTTCCAGTCCAGCTCTCTGCTATGGCTTGGGAAAGCAGTGGAGGATTGTGGGGAGCAACCCTGACTAGACTAAGTTACTGGAATTAAGACTTATTCTATGCATCTGCTCTCCCACAATATGGCACTGGGAGAGGAGGAAACAGCTTCTACACAGCTGCCTCCAGTTCAACCAATAAACAGCAGGACCTGCTTCTGATTGGAGGAGAGCAGCGTACTCGGCATGTGGGTAGCAGAGTTGGGATTGGTGGAAGAGGACTATAAAGGAGGAGAGAGACAACATGCACCAGGAGCATCTAAGAGGAACACCTGTGCAGCCCCTGAGAGAGCCGGCCGGCAGTGTGCCACTCTCCCGTGGAAGTGGGGAAAGTGGCAGGGGGAACCGCCCTTCCACAGAGGTGGAAGGGACAGTAGCCAACCCGGGAAGAACCAGCAGCAAACCCAGGGAGGGCCGAGCAGATGAAAGAACAGTGCAGGGTCCTGTGTCATTCCTCCACGAAGACGGGGAGCAACAGAGGATGGCCCAAGTGCTTGGGCCCCTGTGCCTGGGAGACCCAGAAGAAGCTCATGGCTCCTGCCTTCAGATTGGCACAGCTTGGGCCATTGCGGCCAATTGGGGAGTGAACCATCGGATGGAAGACCTCTCTCTCTCTCTGCCTCTCCTTTGACTTTCAAATAAATAAATCAAGCTTAAAAAAAAGAATTTTTTTTTACTATATTTGGGCATTGTATTGCATTTTTATTTATATTTTGCAAAGTAATTATCAGCAATAGTCTGATTTACTCTCATTTTAAATAATTAGAAATGGACTAACACTAAATCTCTGCAACATTACAATTGTCAAAAAATGGATAACTGACATTAAATGAGAAAAACTTGCATTATAAATATATTTGATTCACACAATCCATAAAAAAATATGGGGAAGTATGGTCATATAAAGACACTTGGTCTCTTCGACTAAAATAATTAGTGTTCCATCCTTGGGTCATATTCCAGAGTTGAGAAAACTATTCTAGTGCTTATACTGAAACAAAAAGTATGCGCAAACACAAAAGTTTTAATCTCCATTAGTGACATAATTAAGAGCTTCTGAAATCCATCTGTCCATCTAAATATCTAACAAATCTTCACTTACTGTTCTAAGGAATGGATCTGAACTTTTCCCTCTACTTGCTGGTTTATGTTACAAACTAGGCAAAAAGGTCAACAGAGGGTTTCATAAAACTCTCAAATGAGGACAGCTAGAATTGAGATGGTCTTGAGTGGAGTAGGACAGGGTACTGACTCTTGGCCCACAGCCTATCCCTGACTTTCTTTATGCCTCACCTATGGTTTGCCCTGTTGAAATTCCCAAGCCTTCTCTGATCCTGCCATTGCCCCTCAGTGACTATTGTGCAAAAGCAGGAACTTCAGTCTTGGAGTTATAGCCTAGGTACCCTCACCTCAGGACACAGAAGAAATTGCATGCTTAAAAAATGGGTCTCTATGGCATATTCCTTGAAATAAAATGAACTTTCAGGTATCAAAGAACTAGCTTAGCAACATAGAGTACTGGTTTCTCATACCCATTCCCATGAATTGTTCCCTTGGTCATCACACACGTCTGTCAATGGGGGCTGTTCCTACTGGGGTTGAATATTTGGATTCAATGAGGAATCCTGATATGAATAAAAGTGGGAAGACCATACTCAAAAATAGATGGATAATCTTAAACAAATTCTTTATCTGTTTCTTAAGTATAGATATCATATGATAATTGTAGTTCATGATTTTGAGTGCCAAGTCATAAGAGCAGTTCTAATAAGTAATTTGTACTGGATGAATGGGAATAAAGAGTCCTTGTAGTATAAAGGGAGAGACAAATAGAAAAGAGATTGGGTAATTAAGATTCCACCACAAGGATTATGAAATGAGGTTAATCTTTTTTTTTAAAGATTTATTTGAAAGGGAAATAAGGAGAGAGGCAGGAGAGACTGACAAAGAGATAGATGGATCTTCTTTCTTGTGGCTCACTCCCCAAGTGTCTGCAATAGCCAGGGTGGGGCCAGGAGTCAGGACCAGGCAGTTCTATCTGGGTCTCCTATATGGCTGGTAGGGATCCAAGTTCTTGGGCCATGTTCCACTGCTTTCCCAAACACACTCACAGGAATGTGGATCAGAAGCAGAGTAGCTAGGACTCAAAATGGCATGCCAATATAGGGTGCCAGCATTGCAAGCACTGTCCTAACCCACTACACCACAATGTCAGTCCCAAATGTTAGTCTTCTAAGATTCATCTCTAGTAAATTATATATTCACATGTTTCTGGTGTCTGACCATGTTTTGTTTCATGTTAATTCATTTCTTAATTTTATTCTCAGAAAAGATATACAGAAAAGATTAATGTCATCTTTTAACCAATATACCTTGGTCCTGAATCAATCACTGTTCTTTATCTAGTTAATATGCTGTCATCACTTGGTCTTACATTTATATTCATATTTATATTTATATGTAAATATAAAGTCACATTTTACATGCATTGGAATTTGAGACACTAAAATATATATTACATGAAAAGTTTGAAGTAATACAATATATTGTAAGTCATATAATTTTCTTAAATAGCATAATTGAGATATAAATGCAACTTACCATGAGATTCACCAGTTAAGAGTATCTATACAATTCACTGTTTTCATTTAGTTGTAATCATCACTATCAACAATCTTAGAATATTTTTATCTCCTTAAAGTGTTGAAGTTGAGCATAGTGTTTAATACACTGCTTGGGTCAGCACATCCCAGACAGCCTGGGTTTGAGTCCCAGCTCCATCCTGATTCAGCTCCAGCTTCCTGCTAATGCTCACCCTAGGTCTGTATCACCCAGAAGGTAGAGGCTCAAGTAGTTGGGACACCTAGCTACATTGGTGACCAAAATTGAGTGCCTAGCTTCCAATTTATAACTGTTTAAAAAATAATTTATTTGAAATTCAGAGAGAGTGACAGTGATTTTTCCATCTGGTGGTTTATTCCCCCATGTCCCCAAATGCCTACAGCAGCCAAAGTTGGCCCAAGGCAAAATTAGGGCTGAGGAATTCCATGCAGGTCTCATCTCCCAAACTGGTGTGGGCCAACATGTGTTGCCTTCCAGGCCTAATAGTCAGAAGCTGGATTAGAAGCAAAGTAGCTGGGATCTGAACTGACCCTCTGAAAAGGGAAGTGAGCATCCCAATTAACACTTAATTCTCAGTGTTATCATGCCTGTCTTACCAGCTCCCAATTTTAACTTAGCTCAGCCTTATTTGTTTTGAATGGAGAATGACCCAGCAGATGGAAGCTTTCTTTCATTGCTATTTGTCCTTGCTTATAAAATAAAAAATTAATAAAAAGAAGGCTGTCTTCTCAATATCCCCAATACTTTCAACCCAAAGTCACTGCAGATGTACTGTTTCTATGGATGTGCCTACAGTGGACATTTCATGTTGTGGGAGATTAGACCCAAGCGTCCTAATGCCCAATACAGAGTCTCCATTATTCAAGTGTGGTCTGGGCCCTATCTCTCAGCTACACTCACCCAGTGCATAGTTCTGGCAGCAGGCAACTGAGGACAGGAAAAAAATGAGGATGTCATCCCAAGCTGGCAGCTAGCAGTAGAGAGGGCCATGTGTTCTCAGTTGCACTTAGGAGTGGAGTTTCCATTGCACTGAGTCATGATAGGGAAGGTAGGAAACAGGTCTGGATCCATAAGCACTAAGTCTCTCTGCTCTTAACAAATCTGTCTTCAGTAAATATTTCTTTACTTGCTGTGTCTTTGGGATCATTTATAGGGATGTTATAAGAATTTTCCTTTTTTTTTTTAATAAAATTTGTCAGGGCTGGCATTGTGGCACAGTAGGTTGAGCCACCACTTGAACTACTCAGCATCTGCATTAGAAACCCAGTTCCAGTCCTCGCTACTATGAATCTGATCTCATTTCCTGATAATGCACCTGGAATGACAGCAAACTATTGTCCAAATGCTTCTGCCCCAGCCACATATATGGGAAACCAAAAGGAATTTGGGGCTACTGGCTTTGGCCTTGCTATGCCTGGATCCTTGGGCCATTGATGGAGTAAACTCCCCCTGCCTTTGTCACTCTGCCTTTCAAATTAATAAGTAATGTATCTTTTTAAAACTTTTTTATAAAACCTACTAAAATGAAGGCACACATATACTCACACTGTCATGCCAAAATTCTGTCTAGGAAACATACAATCTTAATGCTTACATGCTTTATCAATTATATTTCTAACTGCCAAACAGTAATGACACATTAGCCATAAAAATTAAACTAAATCAAATATCTCTAATAAATTACTGATGTGATCATTTATGTGCTTTGGAGGCTTTGAAGATTTTAGGAAGACCTATGTCATTATAATATAAATTTCATTTTAAATCCTGCAATGGTCACCCCAGTGTTCACTGAACTGGCAATATCAGTGCCTGTGTTGAAAAAAACACACTCAATGATAAATCTGTAAATTTCTTAAATACTATAAGTGGTATTCAAAGAGCAGAAAAGCCCACCATAATTCATGATTTAATTAAGTAGATAAAACTGAAAAAATATGAAACAACAATGAAAAAGGTACTACAGTGGTATTGGATTTATGCTTTTGGTAATGTAGCTTGCCAGTGTGTCCCTATAATGAAAAGTTTAAGTTTTGAGTAATTATAATTTAAAATTTTGAACATGTTAAGAAAACATCCCTCTGTTTGCTGTTTATGTTTTAGAAATTAGATATTGGATAACACACTTATTAAGTTTTATCATTTTCTATTTTTCATCATGTTATAATGTTACTGTGTAATTTTTAATAAGATTTCTTTATTTACTTGAAAGGCAGAGATGCAGAGAGAAGGCGAAGGAGGGAAGGAAGGGGAGGGAGAAAGGAAGAAAGGGAGAGGGAGGGGGAGATAGAGAGAGATGGAACATCCATCCATTAGCTCACTCCCCAAATGTCAGCAACAGCTGTGGCTACACTAGTCTGAAGCTAGGAGCCAGGAGCTTCTTCTAGGTCTCCCACATGGGTGTAGGGTCCCAAGTACTTGGGCTATCTTCTGCTGCTTTCCCAGGTGCATCAGCAGGGCGCTGGATCAGAAGTTGAGCAGCCAGGACTTGAACCCACACATATATGGGGTTCTGGCACTGCTTTCAGAGGCTCAAACTTCTATTCCACACTGCTGGCCCCACTGTGTCATTATATGGATTACTATATTTACTTTACCTCCACGCAACCATTAAACATCTTCACAATAATGTATCTATATGTACACAGGGGTTTGTGCACATGTGTGTCCATTCATGCACCAATATTTACATCAGTATTGAAAATAATACTGTGAGAAACATTAACACATTTCAGAAACTAAGTCTTTCTTGGAGACAGCTGCTTACAGGGCAAACCCCTGGGCCCTTTTAAGTACTACAGGCTGATCTGTATCTCTCTAAAATTTATATCATGAAATGCTGACAACCAATGTATCTCTCTAAAATTCATATCATGAAATGCTGACAACCAATGTGACACTATTTGGAGACAGGACTTTAAGCAAATAATTGACATCAAATGATATCATAAGCATGAAGCCCTGATCCAAACTAATCAATGTTCTGATAAGAAGGGCTGCACATATACAGAAGAAATACCATATAAGGGTGCAACAAGATGGTGGCTATGTGATAACCAAAGAGAGGTCTCAGGAGCAACCAAACCCATTATCTTCTTGCTCTCAAATATATAATCTCTAGAACTATGAGAAATATATTGCTGTGATTCAAGCCACATATTTGACAGTATTATGTTATGGCCACCCAAGCAAAGCAATGCACTTTTTATCTCTGCCTATATTTCCTACAGCCACCTATAGCCCCCACAATTATCAGACAAATACAGAAATTAAAAGCCATGGCTGAGGGCCAGCACTGTGGGACAGTGGGCTAAGGCTCCACCTGCAGCACCAGCATCTCATATTGACACTGATTTGTCACCTGGCTGCTCCACTTCCAATCCAGCTCTCTGTTTATGGCCTAGAAAAGCAGTGAAAGATGGCTCAAGCCCTGAGCTACTGCACCGATGAGGGAGACCTGGAGGAAGCTCCTGGCTCCTGGCTCCTGGTTTTGGATCAGACCACCTTCCAGCCCTTGGGGCCATTTAGGGAGTAAAGCAGTAGATGAAGACCTTTCTCTCTCTCTTTCCCTATCTGTCTATAACTGCCTCCCAAATAAATAAATAAAAATTTTTAAAAAAGAGATAATTGATATCACAGAAATATAATAGATCACTGGGACTATTAACAGCAACTAATACACCAACAGGTGTCAGCTCTACCTGGTATGCCACAGTGTCACCCTATTTTGCAGACATTTAAGGAGTGAACCAGCATATGGTAGATCACTCTGTATTTCTGCCTTTAATGAATTAAATAAATGAATAAAAATTTATAAAATATAAAATAAAATTACAAAAAGTATTTAAAAACAAGAATCAGCATGGGCATTTGGTGCAGCAGCTAAACACACACCAATTTTGATAACCATGTCCCATATCAGAGTGCCAGCTTTGAGTTCAGCAACCCCACTTGTGATCAATTTCCTGTGAATGCACCCCCTGGGAGGCAGTAGGTGATGGCTCAAGTTATTGGCTCCCTGCCATACATGTGGGAGACCAGGATGGACTTCCTGGCTCCTGTGTTCAATCTGGCTGAGTTGCAGCTGTTGTAGGTTTTTTTTTTTTTTTTGAGAGGGTGAAACAGCCAATGGGAGATCTCCCTCCCTCTAGCTTTCAAACAAACAAAAATCAATAAATAAGACTTAAAAAAAAAACAGAGAAAACAATTGCAACCATATTACATACTAACCCACTTTCATGGATAATCACTTTAAATGTGCATTATCTTGTTAGGGTCTAAAAAAAAAAAAACCACCACCCGAGGAACGACTCCAAGAGACTTTTTCTCTCATGCAACCAGCGAAGGGTTAAATTTATTGATCCAACATGTTGGGGCCCTCTGACAAGGACAGAGGAGCAGTGAGGAACTACAGCATAGGGTTTATAAAGGCAAAAACCACAAAATCGGGAGGAGGGAGAGAATACACGGTTGCTAAGCGGTTGCTAAAATCTTACAATCAGCAATTATGATTTTAAGACATAGACAAATCACATCTTCATTATTAGCCCAGGTAACCCAGGTGCAACCTTTCTACTTTTAAGCTTGAGCAATCATGCTAGGGGGTTTTTGTGCTCTGCCAAGGGTGGTGTAGTGCACTGCTATTGTCCAACTATTTGAGATCATAGTTTCAGACCAGAGTCTCACGGTGGGGGAGTGCTTTCCCAGAATGCAGTCTCAAGTGCTCCAAAATGGAGTCCCTACTGTCAAGGTGCTACTTTACTCTGTTTTATTTTCACAGCTGCACCAGGAAGGTTTAAACCTGTAAGCTTAAGCTTAACTTTTTACACCCGCACACATACAATTTTAACTCTTCATTCCCCACTCCTTGTTGTGAGGATCTCTAATCTTAGAGATTATTCGTTTTTGTCTCTGTTAATGTGACATATTGTTGTCTTACAACCATGAGTTTAACATTTTTAACTTGTTCCCGCACGAGGGTGATGAGTCTATTTAACACACAAGGTTCTATGGTTACAATTAGGAGTAGAACAATTAAGGGTCCTGTTAGGGCTGACAGTGGAGTAGTAAGCCACGGGGACCGGCCAAACCATGACTCAAACCATCCCTGTTGAGTTTCCCTTTCCCGTTGCCATTTTTTCAGTCATTTTTTGAGTTTGGCCATGGAGTTTCTAACCACTCCAGTTTAGTCGGCATAAAAACAACATTTTTTTTTTTTTTAGGGCCGTGTATAACCCACCCCCATGAAAATGAGATTTAACCCCTGCCTGTTCTGTAATACTGAAATGCAGATACTGGGCTACATCTGGGAGATTGTGGAAGATTTGTCAGGCAGAAGGGGCGGGGATCTCTACCTGGCAGGTTATCAGGTAGAAGGGGGCAGGGCAGGATGCAAAGGCCAGGCTGCCCATGAAACATTGTCAGGATGACTGAGATGTAGATGCATATGCTGGACACATTAGGCCTTTATGTCACACACACATAAGCTCATAACTGACTTTCTGCCTAATATTTTTCCCTCAAGAGGTAATACCCAAAATTTTTCTTTGGGATTATGGATGGAGTTCCGTCTTCTGTAACTTCTTTGAAGCTGGCATGTGGGCGTTGAGGGGGATTTGGGTATTTCCTCTTGCTACCTGTCTTATGGTGTGCAACAGTGGCCTTGGAAAGACTGTGTTGCTCGGTCCAGAGGGCTGCTCAAGTCGTCCAGAGGAATGGGCTGGAAGTCTTGCCTGATGACCATTTGGAGTTCAACAGCTTTTAGTCTGTTAGAGACAAAATGAACAAGGGCATTAAAAACACATGGTGCAAAGAGAAGCATCAAGATTGCAGAATTTAGTGGGCCAAGGAGAGGAAATAGCCAGGATTTTCATGATCAGATGTCAGGCCAGAAATCCCAGCCCTGCTTGGCCTGGTCCTGGAGCTGTTTGGCTTTTTCCAGGAAAAGTACAAATTTGGGTTTGTGCCTGTCCAGTTTGATTGACCCAGAGACAATTTTTTTTTTATATTTAGTAGCCAGTTTTGCTAGGAAGTTAAGCCAATGTAAAAGACTAGAGTCTCAGGCTGGGAAAAGGACAGACTAATGAATTATTTACATTTAACCATTTATATTATGGATTATTGTGCACCCCCCCTCAAGAGATAGGCCCTTTAAGTCCTCAGTGAGGACCTGTCCAAATTGGTGTAGGGCTATTTGAGTTAGCTGTTACTGAAATCCCTGTTTTTAGGAACTGGCAGGGAGGGCTTTCTAAGCTTAATGTTATTGGATAGACTTTTAAGGCCTGGCTGGGTGTGTGAGGCCCAGACCTATCCATGGGGTGCTGGAAGAGAATTGAAAGAGATGCAAATCTCCTTTAAGAGAGGCACCCTGTTGACTTGCATTACATGGCTGGACTAGGAGGAAAGCTAAATAGGAGGCAGATAGAAATAGGCAACTTGTGTTTCACTGACCCTAGGCCATCCCCTCAATAGCAGTGGCTGGAGCTGGAAGCTGGGCAGAGGCTGGGCAGAGCCAAAGGCTTTTTAGCTCAGGGCCACAGGGTCTGTAGTTCTGAACAAGGAGTCCTTCGACACCCAGGGCAGTTTCGTGTCCAGTGGCCGTGCTCTTGGCAGGGCTGACAGAAGGCATTTGCTGTCACGACAGCTGCTTGCCCAGTGCCCTGGCTCCTTATATCAGCAACAGGTGCCATTTGGGGTGCACTGGCCTTGCTGGGTCTCCTTGATGGCAATCACCGTGTAAAGCAGCCATTGATTGGTCTGTTGCCTATCCTCTGCTGCTAGCTTGCTCCTCGTTTTTCTGGTTTTTAATAAAGTAGACCAAGGAGGCAGCCTCTATGATGTCAGTCAAGCGGGTGCTCAACCCAATCCTGATTTTTGGAGATTTTTTTAATATCAGGGTGAGCTAGAAAAACTATGGTCATGGGCAAATTCTGACACTTAGTATTTTCCTGTGAGTTAAGACTGTGTCCATGAGGAGAACTATGGCCTTTTAGGTAAGATCAACTGTGGTGACCTGCTTGCATACTTTGAGGTCATCAGTGTAACTTTTTACACTGAAAAATTGATCTAGTTGTCATATTATTTTATAGTTTAACCTTTTTTTTTATGTTGTTTGGGACCCTATACTGTGGCCAGGCATTATTACAGAAAAGGTCAGTCATCCCTTACATAAGGTCTGGGGATCAAACCGTACATTACAGTGGAGAGTCCTGTAGAACAGAAGTAACTTCCCTTCTGGAAGAGAAAAGAGGAGAAGTGAGGCAGCGAGTTGGGTCTCTAGCCTGACTTTTTGGGCTTTTAGATTTAACTGGCAGTTTAACCAGTGTTTACTGTGTAGCCTGACTTAGAGGAGAAATTGTGGCAGAGGTCTCTGCCATTCTTTGGCTTCCAGGTATTTACCGTATAGCCTGTGGACACTAGAGCTTTCTTGGGTTTTTGGAACCCAGTTTTCTAGCATCTGTTGCATAAACATAACTTAACAGAGACAGTAGAGTACACAATGGATTAACATGAATTTTATGTCTCTTGTTGTCGAATAAACCAGAAATAAAAAAAAAAAAACCTTGTATATAAGAGTTTACATAATTTAGGATTATTTAACAGAGTTAAAAAAAGAGCTTACAGGACCTAACTCTAGAAATGGCAGAGTAACCGAATAAGCAGAAACTGTTAAAATAGACGTTACAGTTTTTGCAAAAACAGATTCCAAGATTTATGATTTAGACCATTTTTAGATATTTACTAACATTAGTACATATTTAAAAAAAACATTGTTATAACAGAAGATCAGACTTTAACTTTAGGTTAGT
Organism: Oryctolagus cuniculus; assembly: GCF_051225735.1. NCBI lineage: Eukaryota > Metazoa > Chordata > Mammalia > Lagomorpha > Leporidae > Oryctolagus > Oryctolagus cuniculus. The sequence goes on along the minus strand of NW_028301700.1, from coordinate 148,126 downwards.
GTAATTTTGGCATTAGCACTTAACTCTGTAAACAATATTTTAAAATTGTAAACATTTTAAAACTTTTTATGACTTGTTAACACCTTTTGAAACTTTATACCCGTAGTTACTTTTACATAGCCTAGAATTGTCATGTATGGACAACCTATGAGAATACATGTTAACAAACTAAAACAGTTTTTTTTTATCAAATTTGAGATGTTAAAAGTATATATAATATATTTTTTCAAGTTCTACTTAGCACTGATGCCAAGATGACTTAAGACACTGAGTTATTAATGAATACCACACCATTATCTGAAATAAAAGTTAAAATTACATTTTCATGTTTTTAAGTAGCATGAGGATAACACCTCCTGGACAGCAAACACTAGTGCATGTTTACAACTTTGAAAAGATCTTCCTCATTAAGAGAAACAAGTTTAAAGCATATCAAAGACATGTAAAACTGAGCAAGCAAGCCACTGAGCAAAGGGTGTTTGCATTACCTCAATTTTCTGAAGCAATCTGCATTGGCTTACTTTAGTTAACAACATAAAGGCTTGTATACACAGAATTTACTCTTATTTTTATAAGACCACTTTAGCTGGAAAGCAAAAACATAAATACAGCATAGGTCTGACACCATTTATAACATTTTAATATATTTTATATAATCTGAATTGACCCAAGCAGCTGTTACTTTAACAAATTTAGAGTCTCATTTTTTGAGAGTTCCAGGGATCCAGCTGGAAGCCCAAAGTTGGAAGACTCGGTTTAGAATTTAAGCTGTCAGAGAGTCAAACCATTTAGCCAAAATTAGTACATTTCTGATCAGTTGGGTAATCACTCAGACATTAAAAACAGATAAACAATGTAAACAACTTTGCATTGTAGTTTTCCCAATTAAGACTCTAATGGCAATAGAAAAACGCGAAACCTTCAAGACAGGTGAATGCTCTCAGATGAATAACCCATTGTTTAGGTTTTTATTAGGTACAAAGAGAAAAACTAATCAGTTTGGAAAGGGTTAATGGCTTAAGGTTCTGGCTCCCTTAGGTAAGGCCAGCAGTGGTATTGAATTGGAAATTCCTCCAGGAGAGGAGAGAAAAAGCAGCCCTGGCATGGGGGCTCTGCCTAGAGATATTTGGCTATGCCTGCCTGGGTGCCGCAGGCCACATGGACTAGAATAGAGTGCAGAGAAAGGCTGTGTTCCCCCATTTACAGGGAAGACTGCACACACCAGGGCCTGGCAGGACTAACCGTGGGGTTGGGTAGGTGTGCCGTTTTACTAAGAGTGTTGGGAACCTCCTATAATTTAACCAAAGCCAGATCAATTAGGACTACTGGAGACAGTCAATTACAACAGATAGTTAACTTTAGCTCTTTTCCAGATTTAGTCCTCAGGCAATCAAAGCTTAGCAACAGTAATAGTTCACAAAAAAACTTTAAGACGCACCAGAGCTACCATAAGCTGCAAAGATGGAAAACTTTCTACCAGGTTGGAAAGGATTAACAGGTAACAGGTAACAGCTTTTCCCTAGGTGGAGAGACTTGTGGAATTTCCCTCTCCCTTTCTCCTGGCCAGTGGTATAGGAATGGAGATGAGGAGAGCAAAAGAGTGGGGGAGGGAGCCCCCCAGGAGGAGGAGGAAGGCAGAAAGCAATGAAGCTCCTCATGTCTGGGGGCTGAGTGGGGTTTAAAATCTCCTATCACTCAAGGTTACCCACTACCTAGTTGTCTGAGTTTACCTGGAGGGCCAATATTAGCCTCAACCGAAGCTAAGCCCTGCTCGCATAGCAGTAGGCAGCATGACCAGGTGTCCCTCCAAGAGAGAGACCTGGTCCTCGGGTCACAGTCTGGCAGCCGGGAAGCCAAAGCGAGCTCAGGGGGTCTCCAGGCTCTCAGCCACTGCCCTTCCTAATTTCCCTCCCATTCCTTACAATCCCTCTGGAGTTTTGGCCTTAGCTAAACCGTGGCCGGGGGGACTCCACGTTCTCAGAGAGCTGTGGGGTGCCGGACACTCAACGGTCACTTCCACAGATCCGGTCCTGCTTGAGGGAAGGAGTACTGACCTTCGATGTCTTCTTAAAATCCCCGTCTGGGTGCCCATGACGGCCAGGCTGGAGAACGGCCTCTTTCACTCAGCTAATGAGTGGTAAATGGAATGAGCCTTCCGGGGGCCAATCCACTCCGAGAGCAGGTCATTTAGAGACACAGGAAGACTGCCACTTTACCTTTTTGACTGACAAAGAAAGGTTATGTACCTAGTGGCTTACCTCCGACCAATGATTCAAAGTTAGAGACAAAGGTGTAGACACGGTCTGGCCCATGTTAGCAAACAACACAATGTACACAAACAAACAGCGTAGAGAAGCAGCACACAAGGACCACACAAAGTGTCTACCAAACAGGAGCCATCACAGTGTCCCATACAAATATAGAAGACTAATGAGCTCGATCAAATACCAAAGTTTCGGCAGTACAAACAAAATGTGAGTCTCTGCAGTCTATTTCCCTACTGCAGGCAACCCACCAAACAGGAAACACTGGGCGTGCCCAGTTTTCCCTTTCTCCTGGGGTGTCCCCCAGGATGTGGTCTGTGGCTCTGGAGCACGTCTGCCCGCCACAGTCAGGTGGAGCTCTCGCTCGAGCCCGACAACCACGCTGCCGATTACAAACAAATAACAAACCTTACCAAACAACAAATCAAAGTGTACATGTTTAATCAAAACAATAGGCGCCGTACTCACCCCAAGAGATATCCACTGGAGGCGTCCACAGGCAGCAGTCAGGTCTCAGTGGGACCTCCAAATGTTAGGGTCTAAAAAAAAAAAAAACCCACTGCCCGAGGAACGACTCCAAGAGACTTTTTCTCTCATGCAACCAGCGAAGGGTTAAATTTATTGATCCAACATGTTGGGGCCCTCTGACAAGGACAGAGGAGCAGTGAGGAACTACAGCATAGGGTTTATAAAGGCAAAAACCACAAAATCAGGAGGAAGGAGAGAATACATGGTTGCTAAGCGGTTGCTAAAATCTTGCAATCAGCAATTATGATTTTAAGACATAGACAAATCACATCTTCATTATTAGCCCAGGTAACCCAGGTGCAACCTTTCTACTTTTAAGCTTGAGCAATCATGCTAGGGGGTTTTTGTGCTCTGCCAAGGGTGGTGTAGTGCACTGCTATTGTCCAACTATTTGAGATCATAGTTTCAGACCAGAGTCTCACGGTGGGGGAGTGCTTTCTCAGAATGCAGTCTCAAGTGCTCCAAAATGGAGTCCCTACTGTCAAGGTGCTACTTTACTCTGTCTTATTTTCACAGCTGCACCAGGAAGGTTTAAACCTGTAAGCTTAAGCTTAACTTTTTATACCCGCACACATACAATTTTAATTCTTCAATCTAAATACACTAAAGATAGAGATTGACATGGAAAAATAAAACCAAGGCCAAACTTCGTGCTGTCTATAGGAAATCATTTAAATATACAGACACATGAAGGGGATTTGAAGTCATCTTGGCCAATCACATTTGGTTTGCATAGTCGGAATACATTCAAGAGGTCTGTTGTGCAACATGGTGAGAATAGTTAATAAAAATGTGTCCTACTATAGGAAAATAAACAAGAGTTTAGACTTTTAAGTAATCTTATCATGAAAAATAGGTATATAATGTAGTGGATATGTTAATTGCCTTGCTTTGTTCATTTAAATTACATAAATATTTCCAAATTCCATTCTTATCAACTTAAGACAAATACATACACAACTGCTTAAAAATAAAAATATGCAGAAAATAGTCCATTATAATACAAATCCAATGAAATGTAGAAAAACAGCATTCATTTCAGACTAATCAGAATTTAGGTCAGACTACTAGAAGGGTTACACAGTGAGACAACTGGCAGTTCTCCAAGAAGACATTACAAGGCTTCCTACCAGTACCCCTAAATAGAGCATTAAGATACCTAAGAGAAAACATATAACTCCAAGCAAAACTACAAATTCACCATTTGTAATCAGTACAAATAGATCAACAGTATAAGTACCCAACCAGGGGTCATTAGTAACTAAGAATATGGTTCCAAACAGAAATGTCAGTTAACACTAGGTGAGTAAATAAATAAGGTAAATCTAAGTGTTGGGAAATCAAAAACTAAGTAAGTGCATATGCATGAGAAGTTAGATACTTAATCCTCGTACTCCACTAAGACTTCCTATAGAAGTATAATTTATTCACAATCTATAGCCTAACAACATTTTCATGTTATTTTAAAAAATTACTGTGGAGTAACACATGAAAAAAAATTAAGTAAAATATTATCACAAATAGCACAAAATAAACCAAGAAAAACTCACTGTTGAGAGTAATAGATTTTATGCCATGAAAAACATTAAGAAGAACCTGGACTCATTTACCAGTGGGGGCTGTTAGGAAACTGGCAGTTTTAGCCAGGTGGCTGCATGGCCCAGCTACCTGAGCCAGGCTCCACCCCCATCCTAATGGGATTCGCTGCTCTGGATTCCCTGCCCGCCCTCAGGCAGTTTCAAAAGGGCCTGTTCCTGAACATGTGCTCTCTTGGTCCTTCTCTCCTGTGCTCTCTTGACCTCTCTTGGCTTCTCTCCTCTCGTCTCTCTTCTCCCTCCTCTCCACCTCTCTCTCTTTCTCTCTCTTTTTCCTTCACTGCCCCTTCACTCTGGTCTGTTGGGTGTTCCCAAATAAACCCTTTCCCTTACTCTGGTGTTCGGTGTGTTTTGTGATGGCTAACATTAATATATAACAGGGGCAGAGGTAGGAGAGATCAAGAAGACCCCTGGGGCTGACAATGCAGCACAGCAAATAAAGCTGCCGCCTGCATTGCCAGCATCCCATATAGGTGTCGGCTCTAGTCCCAGCCGCTCCACTTCCCATCCTGCTCTCTGCTATGTCCTGGGAAAGTGGGAGATGCTCAAGTTCTTGGGTCCCTGCACCCCCATGGGAGACCAGGAAGAACCTCCTAGACCCTGGCTTCAGATCAGCACAGCTCTGGCCATTGTGGCCATCTGGGTAGTGAACCAGAAGATGGAAGACCTCTCTCTCTCTCTCTCTCTCTCTCTGCCTCTGCCTCTCTGTAACTCTGCTTTTCAAATAAATAAATAAATCTTTTTTTCTTTTCTTTTTTTTTTTTCTGACAGACAGAGTGGACAGTGAGAGAAAGAGAGAGAGAAAGGTCTTCCTTTGCCGTTGGTTCACCCTCCAATGGCCACTGCCGCCGGTGCACCACGTTGATCCAAAGCCAGGAGCCAGGGGCTTTTCCTGGTCTCCCATGGGGTGCAGGGCCCAAGCACTTGGGCCATCCTCCACTGCACTCCCGGGCCACAGCAGAGAGCTGGCCTGGAAGAGGGGCAACCAGGACAGAATCCGGTGCCCCAACTGGGACTAGAACCTGGTGTGCTGGCGCCACAAGGTGGAGGATTAGCCTAGTGAGCCATGATTTGCTTTTATGGGAACCTGGTAACCCACTTGATTGTGTTGATCCTATACCCAATAATTTTGTCTAATTCACCTATCAGTTCATATTTGGTTTTGGCTAGTGTTTGATTTTCTCTACATATCCTAGTATCATTAACATACATTAAGAGTTGTATTTCTTAAAAGCTGACCCTATACTCACATTTCTTTTTGTTTGTTTAATTTTCCTAATTATGCATCCAGGACAGTGTTGAAGAAAGAGAGGAGAAAACTTTGTCCAAGATTATTTCCAGGGAAAGATCATTTAGTGCTCTGTGTTAATTATGCTGTTTATTATTACTTCTCTGTAGCTTGTCTTAATTACAATTGGGGAATTGCTATTATTTTTTCTATTCTTTTTATGGTTATAAGCTGTTTCATGAAAAGCTTTTCAACATTTAATCTCAATGATCATGTGATTTACTTATGTTTTTTCTTATACATAAATTATTTACTTGGTTTATTTTGCAATGTTAATCATCTTTGCATGATCTAATGCATCCTGCTTGTTATTGATCTCTTCTGTTTTCATATTTTGCTTAAAATACCTGTGTCTCTTATTAAAGATGTATGTTAAGTTCCTTTAACCTAATCCATGTCACTAATGTAAAGCAATGAATTCAAAAGAAATTCAAATATATTCTCTGTCTATTGCCACTTTGGATGAATCTGGGAAAATGAGGAACAACCTTCCTTGAATGTCTAGAATTTTCTAAGTCTGAGTCTGAAATTTTGCTTGTGAAATTTTTAAATTCCTTGATTTGATTTTTCAAATACTGATTAGTCTTTTTTAACTTATATGGAAGTTCTCTGTGTTACACAATATCTCTTTCATGGTATATTGATTTACAAAATATGGTGACTTTTCATATCTCTAAAAAATTTTTACTCCTAACTATTTCTCACAATCCTTACTATCTTGTTAATGTTTATAAATGGAGGGGGTAGCTGAGGGGCTTTGTGGCATAATGAATAAAGCTGCACCAGGGATGCCAGCATCCCATAAAGGCACCAATTTAAGTCCTGCATGCTTCATTTCTGATGTAGCACCCCACTAAGTGGCCTGGTAAAGTATCTGAATATGGTCCAAGTGTTTGAACCCCTGCAACCCACACAGGAGACCCAGATGAAGCTCCTGGCTCCTCACTCCTGGCTTCTGCCTCCTCAGCCACTGTAGCCATTTGGAGAGTGAACCAGGAGATGTAAGATTCTCTCTCTCTCTCTCTCTCTCTCTCTCTCTCTCTCTCTCTCTCTCTCTCCCTCTGTGTGTGTGTGTGTGTGTGTTCATGTGGTTGTGAATAACTATTTTTTGACAGGCAGTTAGTGAGAGAGAGAGACAGAAAGAAAGGTCTTCCTTTTTCTTTTGGTTCAACTCCCAAATGGCCGCTACAGCCAGCGTGCTGCGCTGATCCAAAGCCAGGAGCCAGGTGCTTCCTCCTGGTCTCCCATGTGGGTACAGGGCCCAAGCACTTGGGCCATCCTTCACTGCCTTCCCAAGCCAAAGCAGAGAGCTGGACTGGAAGAGGAGCAACTGGAACAGAATCTAGCACCCTAACCGGGACTAGAACCCAGGGTGGCAGCGCCGCAGGCAGAGGATTAGCCAAGTGAGCTGTGGCACTGGCTCATAACTTTTTTTTTTTTACTCTGCTGCCTCTCTTGTAATTCTTTCAAATAAATAAATCTTTAAGAAGAAAATTTTTGAAGATGATGCTATTTGTATTCCTGAAGCTGGTTATTTGTATGGTATTTCTCTTTTCTTTCCTTAATGACTTATACTAGTTTTTATTAATTTTAATATATTTTAGAAACCCTTTTTCCTTATTTCTATTGTGCATTTTTCTACAGGTATTGCATTGATGCCTGCCTGCTTTTACTTGCCTCTATTTTGTGGTTTATTCTATAGTTAATTTTATTTCTTAAGAAAGAAACTACAGGGACCTGGCATTGTGGCATAGTGGGTAAAGCTGCCACCTGCAACCCCAGCATTCCATATTGGTGCCAGTTTGAGTCCAGGCTGCTGTATTTGCAGTCCAGCTTCCTGTTAATGGTCTGGAAAAGACAGCAAGAGATTGCCAAAATGCTTGCCCCCTACACTTATGTGGGGAATCCAGAAGAAGCACCTTGCTCCTGGCTTCAGACTGGCCCAGCTCTGGCCATTAAAACCATTTGGGGAGTGAACCAGTGGATCGATGGAAGATTCTCTCTCTCTCTCTCTCTCTCTCTCTCTCTCTCTCTCAGATAAATAAACAAATCAGTTTTAAAAAGGGAAGCCATAATGACTGGTTCTCAATCACTTGAGGCTCTAAATTTTCTCTAAGCAGGTCTCCACCTACTGTGACAATTTATATTGCATCTCCTGAATTTTTTTGCTGTGTTTCCAAATCCTGTAATAATATGCCCTGTCTGCCTCCTAATATTTCCAGTTCCATGTGTCTGCTCACCTTGCATATTTAATCCTGTTCCTAAAGCCCATATGTTATTTGCAATTTCAACATCTCCTTTATCTGGGACCCTTGTTCATTTTGATAGTTTTGTCATTTAAAAAGTGTCATCCAAGCCACCTCTCTAAATCTTCTACTCCTTGTGTCTGCAGCTTGTACCAGCTGTGAGAGTGCTCATCCCTTTTATGTACAGCACATCTCTCTGCAAGTCTCCTGCTGGGCCTGCACACCATGCCAGTCCTCATGGGTCCCCAGCCACTCTGTATGTAGCCCTAATTTTCCCTAATGCTGACCTCCCTTTTCCATACAACCTGTCAGGACTTGTGTGTCTCCAGTCTTTCTCTGTATAGAATGACCTTTCTCCTGCCCTGCAGTGACTTCGTCCCTTTACTCCCAGTTCATGGAAGCCTTTGGGTACCACTCTGACCTTTGCTTACAACTACAGCTTCCTTCAGTTGTCTGCATGCTACTTACCTGAAGCCAATGTCTTCCTTTTGTCTTTGGAACCCCTGTGACTCCAGCCCATGCCTTTTTTCTTGTGTCCCCATGTCCAGTGTCCATGCCCCATATTTCCTAATCCCATGTGCCTTCAAGAGCCTCCACCTACTGGGACAGCTTGGCTCTCTGTTTATCTACTAAAGAACATTGTGATTTCATTCAGGTTTTAGGCAGTATGAGTAAAGCAGCTGTATGTTTTTATCCTAGATTGTTTAAGCTTTCAAGTTAGCTGGGTAAATATATCAGGACATCTTTCCTGCACTGTATGATGATGCTATCATAGGCTTTGTAATAACTTATCCAGATATCTTGTGAAGGATTTAGCCATTTTGACCAGTAATGAATAATATTTTTGAATACTCTACATCCTAGTAAACAATTGGCACCATCATGATTGTTTATTAAGACCGTTTTATAATTATGTAGTGTTTCTACCTCATTGGCATTTAATTTGCATTAATTTTATGGAATATTCATTCTTTTATCTCACAATCCCCTAAAGTTCAATATATTGTATGTTTTTATTTCTAATCTGTATATATCCTATGTAAATATAACTCAATTTATCTAGGTTAAGTTGGAGGATTTATCACCTTATTAAATGTCACAAGCTTCATGAAATTGGCAGGTAATTCTGGTGGATATATATTTTCCAAGTATTACCTCCCATTGTGGTGCTTATCTTCTGCTATTTAAATATATGTTAGAGAACATCTTTAGTTAACACAGCTCACATTATATATTTTTATGGATCATGCATTCAATGCTGTATGTAAAACCTCTCATATAAATAAATTTATGTCATGTTTAAAAGATAGAATAAGGTCAGCGCCACAGCTCAATAGGCTAATCCTCCACCTGCGGTGCTGGCACACCAGGTTCTAGTTCTGGTCTGGGCGCTGGATTCTGTCCTAGTTGCCCCTCTTCCAGGCCAGCTCTCTGCTGTGGCCCAGGAGTGCAGTGGAGGATGGCCCAAGTGCTTGGGCCCTGCACCCCATGGGAGACCAGGAAAAGCACCTGGCTCCGGCCTTCGGATCAGCACAGTGCGCTGGCCGCAGCACGCCGGCCGCAGCAGCCATTGGAGGGTGAACCAACAGCAAAGGAAGACCTTTATCTCTGTCTCTCTCTCACTGTCCACTCTGCCTGTCAAAAAAAAAAAAAAGGTAGGATAAAACAGTGTAGCTACATTATGATTATACCTGTGTAAAAACACTTGGATAGGAAAAGGTGTCCAAACTGTAATAACAGATTTTATCAAGCTAGAAGACTCATGGGTGATATTTTTTCCTTTATTCTAAATAAAATGTTGTTCATTTTGGAGAAAGGGAATTCTGAAAAGCATTAACATGAACAATAACCCTGTGATTCCATCATCCACGAAAATCACTGCCAATTCTGAAGTAGGTTCTGCTTTGTTTCTGGATTTCCCCATATAGCCTATTCTTCAATTGATTGTATGGTGTTGATGCACCATACTCTGCATATTTTATATTATAGCTTGCTGGCAATTTTTCATTGGAAAAGAAATGACAGAGTCATGTCCTTACTCAAATTTGAAAACCCCTCCAGGGACTGGCTTTGTGGCCTATGAAGGAAAGCCATAGCCTGCAATGCTCATATCCCATATGGACTCCAGTTCTCCAGGCTGCTCCTCTTCCAATCCAGCATTCCACTAATGGCCTGGGGGACGCACATTAAATCTGTGTGGGTGCAAACTGTTGAAATCTTTACTTATCATATACTAAGTTGATCTTCTGTATATAAAGATAATTGAAAATGAATCTTGATGAAGAATGGGATGAGAGAGGGAGTGCAAGATGGGATGGTTGTGGTGGGAGGGAGGTTATGGGGGGGAACAGCTGCTATAATCCAAAAGTTGTACTTTGGAAATTTATATTTATTAAATAAAAGTTAAAAAAAATAAAAATACAAAAAAAGTCCTATGTGTTTAGCCCTGCCACCCACATGGGAAACCTGGAAGAAACTCCTGGCTCCTAACTTCATCCAGAGAGTTGGCATAGAGGTGGATAGAAGTCAGGAGAAGACTGAAGCAAAAGGGAGCATTGTGGCCCTCCCTCCACCCCAGGTCATCTGGGGGAATCTTAAAGCTGTGAACTCTATCAGCAGGATTCCTGACCTCAGTGCTCCCCTCCAGGGCAAATGAAATTTGTCTCAGGCCTTAGTCTTACACAAGGGTGGGCTCCCAGAACAGGAGGCACAGCTAGGCATAGAGGGGCACCCTCCCCTACTTAACTCTCCTAATCTGAGCTCTGGGTTGAGGCAGTGCAGGGTGATGCTGAAGCCAAGGATTATGTGCTAACTGCAGAAGAGGGAACCTGAGGGGCCCAGTGGCAGTCAGAGGCCTTCCTAGTCCAGAGCTGACCAGAGCTGACCACAGAAAGGAATGGGGATGGAAGACTGAGACTTTCAAGGCATATGTTCAGAAAGGCATGGGTTGGCCCTGAAATGTTGTAGATGGCAAGGAGGAAAGAGAGAATCTGACAGCTAGGAGGAGGAAAGCAGCAGGCTGATGAGATCTTTCCCAGCAGTGCAGGCGCAGGCTTGTGAGTGTGGAGGGTGAGTAGTGACAGTGTCCTGAGTGTGCCTGGGGCATAAAGGAGACAAGAGATGGGCAGCGGGCTGGTGGAGCAAAGGTGGGTGCATGAGTCAGGAAAGAGGGAATGGACGATGGGAGAACAACAGGGTGATGCATCTTTGGCCCTCATGTCACCTATTGCTACTGTCTGGATGCCCACAATTTTCTCCTTTCCTTAAAGAGAGACCAGATTCAGTGGCACCAGTTGCCTGGAGTCTACTACATCTTGGGGGGCAGGTGATGGATGTGGGTGGGTGGGTCCTGTGGGTACAAGCTCTCCTTGCTGGGGAACCAGCAGAACCCTGGAGCCAGGCTGCAGCCACCTGGGGTCCACAGGAACCCCCGATTTCTGAGCGACCTGGCCACCTCGACTCCAAGCTGCACAGCCAGCTAGGTGTGGCCCTCTACAGTGCCCAGTGGTTCCGGCCTCGCACTGCCCCCAAGGCACAATGCTGCCAGCTGGAGTTGAGGACCATAAGGATAGGGGAGCTTGGGAATAATATCACCAGAGGGATCCTAGGCCCTGTGCTGCCAGCGCAGGTAAATCTACTGGCAGCACCAGTATTCCATATTCCCTACTAATTCCATAACTGCGTTCTCTGCTAATGAGCCTGGGAAAGCAGTGGAAGATGGCCCAAGTGCTTGGGCCTCTGCACCCCCATTGAAGACCATCAAGATATTTTGGAGCTCCTGGCTTCAGCCTGGCCCAGCCAGTAGATGGAAGGTCTCTGTTTCTGCTTCTCCTTCTCTTTGTAACTATGCCTTTCAAATAAATACATAAATCTTTTTTTAAAAAGTTAAAATTATCAATTTATTTTTCAAAGATGAGTGATCTTAAAACTCTTAAAACTCTATATCTGGTCTATAGTTCTTGATCAAAGCATCCTGGTTAAATGAGTGACAATGTTTTCAATGATGTGGAGTCTTATTTTGATGGAATGTTTTAAACTTCAGATGATTGTGTTTTTTTTTTTTTCATATCCAAAATTCTAATTCTGGCCATTTCTCTCATTTCAGGGGTAAACCAGTGGATAGAAGTTATCTCCCTCTCTGTGTGTCTCTCCTCTCTGTGTAACTCTGCCTTTCAAATAAATAAATCTTTTAAAAAAATGGAAGGTTCTGCCATATAGGGAAGGACCCTGTGTGAGAGATTTAGAAATATTCAGGATGGGATTATTCAGTAAGGACTAGTTGATTCTATCACTGGGATTATTTGATTGCATAACCCAGAAGTATTGCCAGGCCTGTTCTTCCTCAATTGGGAGATCAAACAGGAATGGCTTGTTATCTCCCCTTATTTGTTGGAAATGAGCAGAAATGCCTGTCTTATTGCCATTATTTTTTCCCTTTATTCTGTGATAGGTGAAACCCATGGCTTTCTGATAATACTGTATGGTATAAAAACTGTTTATGTTTTGATCCCCAGACCTTAAAGAAGGAATGAGCCATCATTTTCTGTAGTATTCCTTGGCTGCAGTAAATTTGAGGGAAAAAAACACAGCTAGATAATTGGAACATAAATTGTAATACCATTTTATAGCTAGAACTATTGTGTCATATGTGTGGTAAATAGATATCCCTTATGTAGAGGCCTTTATGGCAGTGTAACCAACTACTACTGAGAACCCACTGTAAGGCAACGCCTGCCAATCTATTGCTGGTCCCTTCTGGAGCATCGTTCCAGCAAAGGGGCCTTCCACTAGCTGTGGTAACCCCTTACTGCCCATAGTCTTCTTTTTAAGATTGATTTATTTATTTGGAAGGCAGAGTTAGAGAGAGAGAGAGAGGCCTTCCATTTGCTTGTTCAGTCCCCAGATGGCCACAACAGCCAAATTTGAGCTAATCTCAAGCCAGGAGACTAGAGCTTTTTCTGGGTCTCCCATGTGGGTGCAAGGGCCCAAGTACTTGGACCATCTTTATTGCTTTCCCAGGCAATTAGCAGACATCTAGTTTATAGGGGAGAAGCTGGGACTTGAAATGGTGCCCATATGGAATGCTGATGCTGCAGAGAAAGACAAACCTACTATGCCATGGTGCCAGCCCCTCATAGAATCTTTGGAAAGGGAGAATCCAACCTCCAGAGAGGACCATCAGTTGACAGAGGCCGGCATACCCTTGGGTGCCACTGGGCAAGGAAGGTGGGTATGCTCATGGAGATAAGATGAAGAGGATGGAGCAACTGGGGATGATATGGCACATTGCAGGAAGCTTGGATTGTGCATAAAGACATAGCCCAGACCTCATACATCTTGTCCAGATTGAGAGTCTGGTCTGTGATGTGATGCAGATCTTGGTGCTGAGACAGCCCAGGTGGTGCAGAGAACATCAATGAAAGTGGCTAGGAGCTCAATTTTTTGTTGTTTGCTGTTATTTGTGTAGCTGCTCATGGAGATGACTAGAGTTCAGGATTCCTAGTGTCCCCCTTCCTTGATGCATGCAGCTTCTGTCTGGACCCATGTGTAATCCCTGGTTCATTAGATAAGAAATGGAGGTAATTTGGCTGTCAAAATTGTGTGCTGAATGGTGAGTAGGATAGTTTTTGTCTTGGATGCAGATCTCAAATATCCTCCAATATCTATGATATCCAGTGTCACTACTAGCAACTGCAGCATGGTCTACACCATGTACATTTCCTCACCCAGCAAGCTAAGCTAGTAGATGTGTAGACAAGATCAAGTGGGTAATGATAGCAAATGTGCCACTCCCATGAGCTCAATGCTGTCAGCAAATTAGTACTAGGAACAGTATGCTGTTATAGCAGCATCTGGCATCAAGAGAAGGAGCAGACCTTGTAGTTTTCAATGGAATCCATTAGAGAACGTGGGAGTAGTGGCTGGGTTTATAGTTATAGGCATACTGATGGACAGAGGGTGTCAGCTCCCATTGCCATCAAACCAGCCCCAAGTTTCTCAACAATGAACAGTCCTTTTGCACTGAGTCTATTTCTTTATGATGCTATTTTTTTGAGTTTAGCTTTCTCAGCTTTTTCTAGCTTTTTTTTAAAAAATGGGAAGTCTGCCTTATTGATTTTATGTATTTTTTCTTCATAAAATAGAGCTTTTTAGATCTAGTAATTTCCATCTACCACTCTTTCAATCATGAGTTCCTGTATAATGTGTGTTCATTTTCAATCATTTCCTAATATTTTATAATTTCCCTTGAGGTTTTTTTTTTTTTCCACTCCATTATTTACTTTTTTCCCCACAATGTACTGCTTATTTTCCACTTATATTACAACTTCTCAAGTATCCTTATGGTTTTGACTTTTAGAATTTATTAAAAAAATTGAAGGAGAGAGAGAGAGAGAGACAGAGAGAGAGGGAGAGAGATAGAGAGACAGAGGGAGAAAGAGAGAGAGAGAGAGATTGCACAGCTTCCTAGATGCTCACAACTGTTGGAGTTCATCCAGGCAAAATGGAGCCAGAAATTCGGTGTAAGTCTTCCACATGGGTGACAATGATGCAATTACTTCAGCCATCACCTGCTTCCTACCAGGATGCATATTAAAAGGAAGCTGAAATGAAAGCAGAGCCAAGACTTGAACTTAGGTGCTCTGATTTTGATTTGGATATAACACACATCTTTTTTTAAAAAAATATTTATTTAAATTTATTTGATAGAGTTACAGAGAGAGGTAGAGACAGAGAGAGAGGTCTTCCATCCGCCGGTTCACTCCCCAGATGGCCGCAATGGCTGGGGCTGCACTGATCTGAAGCCAGAAGCCAGGAGCTTCTTCCAGCTCTCCTACATGGGTGCAGGGGCCCAAGGACTTGGGCCATCTTCTACTGCTTTCCCAGGCCATAGCAGAGAGCTGGATCAGAAGAGAAGTAGCTGGGACTAGAACCAGTGCCCATATGGGATGCTGGCACTTCAGGCCAGGGCTTTAACCCTTGTGCCACAGCGCTAGCCCCAAAACACATTATCTTAACCACTAGACCGAATACTCCTAATTGTGGTCAGAGAACATATCTTAAATGATTTCAGTTCGTCAAGGTTTATTCAGGTGATTTTATGATGTAGCAAACTGTTTTCTGTGGAAAATGTTGCCTGCACACTGAATGAAAGCCATATTCTCTTGATTAGTGTGGAATATACCAATTAATTTTGTTGTTTTATCATATTCAAATATTCCATATCCTTTTCAATCTGTTTCATAGTTTTGCCATCCATTTCTAAAAGAAGGATACTAGCAAATCCAAATGCTATTGTTGAAGACTCTGCTTATCCCTTTATCTCATTTTCCTAAAATATTGAGCATTTCTGTAGGAGAAATATATATCTATATTTGTTATATTATTTAAATTGTTTGACATTTCTATTACTAAAAGATGCCCCACTTTATCTTTAGTAACACTGTTTGTTTTAAAATGTTTCTGTCTATTATTGAGGTGGCCAGCCACTATAAATCTCCCTCTGTTACATTTTGGTATATCTTTGTTTCATCATTTAAATTTTCAGCTCTTTTTATATGTTAAATTTTTCTTCTTCTGTATACAATATATTATTTGATAGCATTTATTTGAAGTCCACATGACAACTTTTGACTTTGGAATATTTCTTTATTTAAAAAGCGTAGTGACAGAAAAATGAAGAAGAGAAAGAGAGAGATACTTTTCATTTACTGTTTTAGTTTTCAAATATCCAAAAATTTTAGGGCTAGGCCATGCTGAAGCCAGAATCCAGGAACCACTTTCAGGTCTCCCAAAGGGAGATAGCCTTCAAACCATATTGGCCATCATACATTGCCTCCCAGGCACCTTAACATGAAGATGAATCAAAAGTGTAGAGCAACAGAAACTCAAACCATGCTCTATTTGAGATGCAGGCATCACAAACAGTGGCTTAACCCCAAAATTCCCACCCCAATCTTCACTTTTTAAAAACATTTTATTTTTAACTGACATACACATATTTGTAGGTAAGTACATTATTTTTTGATAAGCAAGATTATTTGTAAATCCAGTCAGCATACCTAAATGATCTAAAATTTCAAAAGAAAAATAAGTTTTAAAATCACTTAGAAAGCTATCTTTAGAAAAGTGATTTTCCTTAGACAATAACCAGACATAATCTAACCAGACACCAGCATAATTGGCAAAAGTTCCATAAACTGGAGGTGTGCTGTTTGCTGCTGCTCCACAGCAGGCTTACGCTAAGAGTTGCACTATAAACTCTGAAAGAAAAAAAGAACACCTGCATTTTTTTCTCTTGGTAGAAGAGAAAATAAATCTCAGTTATGGGATCAACCACAACACAATAAAAACCTGCATGAACTAGATCAAAATATTAATAACAGAATTCTGGTATGAATAACTTGTATGTTATTCTAGAACACTTACAAGTGGAATCCTCCTGTTACTGTTTTCATTACCAGCTGGAGGGTTAGTTGACTTATGGTAGAATGAGGACTTATGCAAGGTATATTGCACAAAGCATTTTACTACAATGAAGACAAGTGCAGTCTAGTTAGAAAACCAGATGTAAGTGGTATATGTCTATGACAAGACTCTCCACCACTTGTGGATGTAGAAGATTAATTTAAAATGTTGACACTACAATATATAAGTGCACATAGTGTATTCTATAGCTGCCAGTTTCACTTTTTTTTAAGAGAACTGTAAGATACACTGTGGTTGAGACTTGGATCTTCACCCTTGTAAAAGTTCATGTTCTATCACCATGATACATGGTCAGACTTAATAGCCCCAGTCACTAAATATTTGGATCAAGGTATAACCAGTTTTCTTGCAAATATAATTTTTAATCAATGCTATAACATTAATAGCTACAGTACAAGTCATTAATACACAGCAACATGCATCAAGAAAGCAAGAAATATCACCCATCTCTTCTGCATTTTAGGAATGTAACTCCTGAGCATTAGGGCTCACATCATTGAGATCTGTGAACATTTTTCATATTCATACTGAAAGATGTAATGTCATTTTACAGTGCAATATATTGTAAGAAATATATGCAATACATTATAAAAAATTCTTACAAAAAGGTCACAAGTTAAACCAAAGTATTTTACAGAATCCACTATAGAATCCCACAAAAACTGCCTTCACTACACCTTTCTCTCCCCACATACAGTGAATGAACTGGGTGATTCTGAATGTGATGATGACTCTCAGTGTGAATGCATACAAATTAGTATCTTCCAAGAAATCCACTAAGTGTGACTCACTAGCCTCCTGAAGTGCACCGATGACTGCATTCTGAAACTTCAAATCGGTCTCGAGAACTGGGCGATCTCCCTCATCAACCTTTGATAGTCAGCTTCCAGATGAAAGGCTTGGTTGATTTCTGCTAATGATGAATCTGCAAAAGTGACAGGATCTGGGCCTGTATGTAATGAGGCTTATTTGCTCTACCAGTAGAGGGAGCACTTTTCCTGGCATCTTTAGTGGCCATCTGTTTATAGAGGGGAGAGGCTTTCCCTACATAAGACAGGTGCACCTACATAAGACATGTGCAGCTGGCTTACTTTGGGCTATTTTCTTTTACCTAACACTGTAGTCTGAGGTTGCTTCTCCAACTGTTGCACCAGTTTTGCTTCCCAGGGAACATCTGCAGTTCCCAAGCAAAGAAGTAATGCTCTCTCAAGGAACAAATTGCTCTGTGCTCAAATGTGATATTTTTTACTGTTTTGTTCTGTTTTGCCTTTTTATGAGTAATTTATTGTTACATTGGATTCTCAAATAATGACATTTACATGGTAACTAATACAACACAATTCCTATTCATTGTCATTTATAGACACAATTCAAAGAATGCAATACTTCCCTGCATTCTTCCTCCCATTCCTTTTCTTTTTTCCTTTATTTCTTTTGGAATTTTTGATATTCCATTTTCCTTTTTTAAGATTTATTTTATTTATTTGAAAGACAAGTTACAGAGAGAGGTAGAGACAGAGAGAGAGAGGTCTTTCATCTGCTGGTTCACTCCCCAAATGGCCACAATGGCTGGAGATGCACCAATCCAAAGCCAGGAGCTTCTTCCAGGTCTCTCCCAAGGGTGCAGGGGCCCAAAGAGGCCATCCTCCATGGCTATCCCAGGCCACAGCAGAGAGTGGGATCAGAATTGGTGCCCACATAGGATGCCAGCGCTTCAAGCCAGGGCTTTAACCCACTGCTCCACTTTACAAAATAAAGAGTTCAACAAATAAAAAATAAAAACAGCATAGCTCATCAGGAATATATACAAAGGCTATAAATAAAAATCAAATAAAATGATGTCCATTTCAATTATATACAGTAAATATTAAAATAATCACAGATCATTGCAACTGTAGTACATCATTCTTAACCATTGGTTTGTCTAAGATATAAAGGTTGACAAAATTATATTTGCAGTGATATTGATACAGGAGTGTCTTTTTTGTTTTTGTTTTTTATTTTTAAATTTTAGCCACCACCAACCTAGAACTGCTTCCTTTTAAAGTTTGGGTCTCATCGGTGCTGTGGCTCACTAGGCTAATCCTCCACCTGCAACGCCGGTACTCCAGGTTCCAGTCCTGGTTGGGGCGCCGGTTCTGTCCCGGTTGCTCCTCTTCTAGTCCAGCTCTCTGCTGTGGCCCAGGAAGGCAGTGGAGGATGGCCCAAGTCCTTGGGCCCTGCACCTGCATGGGAGACCAGGAGGAAGCACCTGGCTCCTGGCTTCAGATCGGCGCAGCGGCTGTAGCAGCCATTTGGGGGATGAATCAATGGGAAGAAGTCCATTCTCTCTGTCTCTCTCTCTCACTGTCTAACTCTGCCTGTCAAAAAAAAAAAAAAAAGTTTGGGTCTCTGCTGACAGATTTCAGATTCAAAAGGGTTCCATAACCTTGGCAGCTAATGTTAAGAACCTCGGGTGATCACTGATATCATACATGAGTGTTAACTATTAAATTAGCAACAGGAGTCACTGTATACTTACTTCCCATGCAGGACTTCTGTCCTCAATGAGTTGTATTAAGAGAATTAACTATACAACTTGTTCTCAGCTTTTTGTGTGTGTGCAAATTATTGAAATCTTTACTTAGTACAGAGCTAGTCTTCTGTGTATAAAGTTAATTGAAAATTAATCTTAATTGAGAATGGGACTGGCAATGGGAGAGGGAGGAGTAGTTGGAGTGGAGTAGGGGTGGGAAGGTGGGTATGGTGGGAAGAATCACTATATTCCTAAAGTTGTAGTTTTGAAATTTGTACCCATTAAATAAAAGGTTTCTTTGGGAAAAACAAAAGTTTGGGTCCCTGGTTTGCAAACTGAGGCATGCATCCAGACCAAAAATAATATAATCGACAGTCAGAAGAATGGTGTGAAGATGTATTTGGATAGCTTTTTCCTAGGATTTATTATATAATTTATTTGAAAAGCAGAGTTACAGCAAAGGAAGGAGGGAGGGTTCTCTCCTCAAATGGATGCAATGGTCACCATTGGACCTGGCCAAAGCTGTGAGCCTGGGAATACTTCCAGGTCTCTCATTTGGTGGCACTGTCCCAAGCACTTGGGCCATCCCCTGCTACCCACTCAGGCACATCAGCAGAGAGCTGGACCTGAAATGGAGTGGCCAGGACTTGGACCTGGACTCATGGAATGCCAATGTTGCATTCATTGATTTAACCAGCTGGGCCCAAATGCCAGGCCTTGAATTGCTTTTGTCATTTCATGCTGGGAGGTGACCACTGCCAGAGAGGATGGCAGTGTTTTCTGTCTAAGGCTACATGTCAGGAACAGGATAAGGAAACTCTCCAACATCAAGTAACAAAAGCTAAACAAGGGGCCCGGTATTGTGGTTCAGTTGGTTAAGCCACCACTATGTGAGTGTTTTTTTTCTTTCTAGTTTTAAGAACAAGGCAAAATTGGACTGCATGGGAAAGCAGTGGGAATATTCATCCCTTTGTTAATTTTTTTTTATCACAAATTGCGACATTTGAAGCCTTTGAATTTCCTTGTATTTCACCATCTTACTCATTTTAATTTGGCCTGTGGATTTCCACTTTATCTAGCCAAATTTTAACTTCCAAAAACTTAGTTTACTTTTAATTTGTTACTTATTCTGTTAGAGTCACTCTGCTTCCTATGGAATAATTGAGTTCATTTGACCATGGAAAATTGAAGCATTGTTATAATTAAAATCAAGTATAATAAGTGAATACCTTATTTTTCTTCTCTTCTTTTTGTAATTTCCCCAAGATCATATGTTGTATTTTGTTTAAATTTAGGGCTATCCATAGCTACAATTGTAATTTGGGCCACACTATGGATTTCACCCATGAAATTTTGAAAATAGGTGCATATTGGAAGCTGTGAAAGTTAATTTTAATAAAGACTTATTTATTTTAAAGGCAGAGTTAGAGAGAGAGAGAGGGATGGAGCAAGGGAAGGAGGAAGAGAGAGAGACAGAGACAGAAAAAATCTTCCATCTGCTACTTCATTGCTCAAATGGCTGCAATGGCCCAGGTTGGGCCAGGCTGAAGCCAGGAACCACGAGCTTCATCTGGATCTCCCAAATGAATCCAGAGGCCCAAGATGTTGAGCCACCCTCTATTGCTTTCTCAGGCACATTACCAGGGAGCTGGATTGGAAGTGGAGCAGCCAAGAGTTGAATCAGCATCCATATGGGATGATTGCATCATGGGCTCTGGCTTAACCCATTAAACCACAATGCTGGTCTCAAAAGTTAATTTAGACCCTGTTCCATGGAAACACCATAGTTCATCAGTGTCCTTTTAAATCTGCTTATTATATCATTAAGCATTATAATTTCTCCTTGGATCAAAGTATGGGCTTTTTAAAAACACACACATATACACAAGAATAATTTATTCATTTTTGTATTTCTTTCCCTTTCTCTGATATCTAGATTTTAATGGACATATTTCTAGGGTTCTATTTTTTATTCATCTTATTTCTCTCCTTTTCTCACTTAGGCATTTGGGCACCTAAAATCACAGTTTTTGATTTTCATATTTCTTTGAATTTTTTTTTTTTTTTTGTGGAGCTTGTGGGTGGGTGCAATTTAAGCTGGTAGGGATTGGGTATATTACTTTGCCAAAGTCACCATGACACATTACAACAAATGGGATGGTTTAAATCACCAGAGATTGTTTCTCGCAGTCCTGCACATTGGAAGTTCAAGATCAAGGTGTCTGCAGGCTTGGTGACTTCTGCGACCTCACTCCCTGGCTTCCAGTCAGCCAGCAACTTACTGTGTGTTCACATGGTATTTCCTCTGTCCATATGAATCCCTGCTGGCTCTCCTTATAAGATCAGGTGTACATCTGGATTAGGGCCTCACACTTGATATCATTTTCCTTCTGTTACATCTTTAAAGGTCCTGTCTCTAAAAACAATCCCATTGGGGGTTAAGGCTGCAAGATACTCACTTTTGGGAGAATCAGTTCAGCCCATTACAGTGAGAGGTCCCAGTGCTCTGCCTCAAGGAAGCCAGGTCTCAGGAGGGCTTAGTGTTTGAAATGAGGGTTAGGATTCCTCATAATATTATTTTCTACGCTACCTCTCAAATGCACACACACACTTACAAACTCCTGTGTATGCATACAAAAAATATAAATGTCTAAATGTTGTATTCAGGTAAAATCAACTTAGTAACCAATAAAATTGAATATTAGAAAATATTAAAATGGATAAGAAATAGTAAAATGAGAACACAAGTAGGTATATAAGAGTATATATGATTCTGTCATTCATCGTTCCCAAAACACATGTATCATAGTATGAGAAACAAAACTAAAACTATTCTTTACAGGAATACAGACCAGTTTCCAAGAGGGATGTTGTCCTAATTATTTTATAAACTTTGAATTAATGTTAATCTGTTTGAAACTATGATTATATGACAAATAGGGAATATAAGTTCTGAGAGCATATCAATCTATTATTATAGCAACAGGTTTAATACTTCCTTTGATCTTCGAGCAATATCTACTAAAGTAACTGCAGAGTGGTTCATTATGGATTTTTCAATTCCTTGCCAGTGTTATTTTAAAGATTTATTTTATTTATTTGAAAGAATTACAGAGAGGTAGAGGTAGAGAGAGAGGTCTTCCATCTGCTAGTTCACTCTCCAGATGGCCACAATGGCCAGAGCTGCGCCAATCTAAAGCCAGGAGCCAGGAGCATCTTCCCAGCCTCCCACGTGGGTGCAGGGGCCCAAGGACTTGGGCCATCTTCTACTGCTTTCGCAGGCTGTCCCGTCCCGCGAGACAGCAACTGGGGCCGAGCACCTAGAAGGAGAAATGAAAGGGACAGGAGACACAAAGATGGCAGCAAGACAGGTGCTGATCAAGCTGCGACTTTATTTTTCAACCACACACTTATATATCATCGAGGCAGGGTATCAGGCGGGGGAAGGAGGGGGGGCTTATCTTGTAGCTGCAATGCTAGTGCAAGTAGGGGAAAGGTTACAAGGCCTTAAGGCACAAGGTCACACAAGGTTGCGTTATCAGTACTATCTGGTCTGGCCTGTCTAGCCCTGTCTCTCCACTAAGAGGTCACATGCTGCGTGGTCCCCGACATATCCCCCTTTCTTATCAATTAAACAGAAATGGCTACCGGTTAGGCCAAGCATGATGAGCGAGCAGTGCCTGTCTTAGGAATAGACCCGGGGCTCCATCACTTCTTACCCGTCATTGGATATCCTTGCCAGTCCCCAAGGACTCCTGTCTTAGGTGGGTGAGGTTCTGGGAAGGTGCCCGTCATTGGCTTACTGCTCGTTTTATTGATAGGCCTGGGGCCCTTCCTGGGCTCCCAACTGGGGCAGCAGCAGACTGAAGGGGAGAGTCAGTTGTTGGAGGGACCGTGACCTCACTGGCCAGACTTCACCGGCCAGAGAGAGAGATAACGTTTTCCATGGGATCTTCCATGGCCAGACTTTGGTAATGTATTTGAATTGGTCTGGCTGCTAAATTATCTACTTGTTGTCTGATAAAGGTCATCAGCCTATTGAGGAGACAAGGACCTATAGATAGCACAACAAGCAACCCAACAATGGGGCCTAAAAGTGGCAGCAAATAGGGAAGCAGTCCATTCCATCCAGTCCAAAAGGGATTTTCAGCCATGGCACGTCGACGATGCTCCAGATCTTCTTGAAGTGTCTTGATTTTATCACGAACAATGCCGGACTTGTTAGCGTAAAAACAGCATTTTTCCTGTAAAGCCAAGCAAATACCTCCCCGTTCAGCAGTAAGCAAGTCTAAGCCTCTACGATTTTGTAGAACCACTTCCGCTAGGGAATCAATTTGATCTTGAAGGTCCTGAATGGTGGTGGATAGGGTCTGCACATCATTAATAAGTTGTTGGGACAATTCTCTATATTTGTGGACCGCGATTCCTAGTCCTGTGGATCCTGTAACCATAGCTGAGGAAATTCCCAATGTGGCTAATAAAGGAATAAATTGAATAGCTCGTTTTTGTCTCCCTGCGATATAATCAAGGGAGGGGATAGGAACAGGGGTATCTCCATTGATAATCTCTATAACAGGAAAAAGTATAGCATGCATGCAATTACCGGTCCAATTTGTTGGTAAAATGGTATAAGCTAAATTATCCCTACATCCAAAAACGGTGGAATTAGGGGCATAAAGAGGGTAGTTTACTGTTACATTATTTGTACAGAAAGGAGCAAGGCCTACATCGATATCGAAGGGATTGTTGTTGGGAGGTTTATAAAGGCAAGTGATATTTTCCGTTGGGACAGGAAGAACAGGAAAGGGCTGCATAGGGGGGTGGCCCAAGAAGCTATTGAACTCAAGGGTATTATTAAGCGGTAGAAAAATGGCAAGAGGAAGGGGGGGTCCCTGGCGTAAACAGAGCCAGCAGTCTCTTGCAAGGTTTGGGGCAGAGAGATTAAGCAGTTTATGGGTGTTGGTAAGGATATCGATGGTATTGACATCCAAGTCTTTATTTCCTCTGGAATGAACTTTAGCCAGGGGGTGATATTGGAGGGAAGGGTAAAGGTTTTCAAATACGGTTTCGAGTACCTTTTGTGTTTTTAATTTAGTAAGGGTATCCTGAGGGCCTCCACCATCAGACACTCCCACAGGGGCAATAGGGTACCAGCAGGCTACTTGTCCCTTAGTGGGGCAGGAGGGGGAGCTGAAGTGTGAAGAGGATAACTCTCCTCCGAAACGTTCCCTCATAATCTCCTGATATAACAGCAAACAGTAAATGCTGATTTCCCTTGTTACAGGTTTGATACTGTGTATAACAGGAGGAGTGCACGGAGTAATGGATAGTTTTATTGCACTCTGATGGGCACTGATCCCCAGTGCGGTAAGAGTCTAGCTTAGGTTTGGGAACACAGAACCATCGGGAACCGGGACGGTCAGATAAGCAGTTTTATCTCCGCAGTCTTGTGTAAAATGCGGCTTTTGAGCACGGCCACGGGTTCGTGGGAAGGATACTATTATGCCCCCTGAGCAGGTACAAGGGTGATGCTGTTGAAGGTGTTTTTGAATGCCCTGAGGGTTGTCAAGTCCTGCAAAGACTGGTGGAGCCCAATGGATGGTGTAGATTGCCATCATCAGGAGAGCAAGGCTGAGGGCCATTGTATTAGGGCCCTTTGGAGGGGTTAATCAGTGAGCCCTCAGGAAACGTAGCAGGGGAGGAGAGAATAGAGAGAAGATAAGATACTCAAATAGCAACAATGGCAACAATAAGGAGTCCTGTAATGAGTCCCAGTAGCGTCCAGCCGGGTCTTTTCATTCCTGTGGGTATAAAGAAAAGGCGTTCTCAGGGCCAAGTACAGGCTCTGGAACAACATCATTATTTGTAGGAATTGGTGGATTAACTTGTTTAATTAATCTTTCAGGTAGCCATCTTGGTGCCGATTGTTTTTGGTCCAGGATGCAGGCTGAGCCACGTCCCCAAATGAGTACTGGATCTGGTCCGTGCCAGCTACTGGTGAGGGGGTCTTGCCACATTACCATAGGCGGAGCTGTATCAGGGGAAGGGTGCCAATGACGGTCCGCAGCTGAATGATTCTTATTATCCAAGGTCAGGAAGTTTATCACAAAGAGCGCATGATTCAATCGGTCGCGGGGAGAGGCAAAAGACAAGGAAGTGGCTTCAAGCCGAGTGAGCCAAGTTTTTAGTGTTTGATGGGCTCTTTCAACAATTCCCTGTCCCTGTGGATTGTAGGGAATTCCTGTAATGTGGTTAATATGGAGCGCCTCACAAAATTGTTTAAACTTAGTGCTGACATAAGCAGGACCATTGTCTGTCTTAATCTTAACAGGTTTTCCCAGTACAGAAAGAGCTGTGATAAGGTGCGAGATAACATCCTTAGCAGCTTCTCCTGTGTGGGGGGAGGCAAAGACAAAGCCACTATAGGTGTCTATAGAGACATGGAGATACTTTAGTTTGCCAAATTTTGGGAAGTGTGTGACATCCATTTGCCACAGTTGATTAGGGAGAAGACCACGCGGATTGACTCCCAAATGTGGTACAGGTTGGCTTGTAACACATGAGGGGCATTTTTTGACTATTTCATGAGCCTGTTCTCATGAAATTTTACAAAACAAATGGAGAGATTGAGCATTTAAGTGATGCAACCTATGCAAGTTTTGAGCTTCCTGTACTGATCCCACAATTATGGGGAAGGTAAGCCTTGTAGCACCATCTGTCTGGGCATTACCTTCTGAGTTCTGAGCTTTCTGCACTGATCCCACAGTTGTGGGGAAGGTAAGCCTTGTAGCAGCATCTGTCTGGGCATTACCTTCTGAGTTCTGAGCTTTCTGCACCGATCCCACAGTTGTGGGGAAGGAAAGCCTTGTAGCAGCATCTGCCTGGGCATTACCTTCTGAGAGTGATCCTGGTAGGCTTGTGTGTGCCCTAATATGTCCCAAATAGAAGGGCTGTTGTCTTTCTCGTATTAGCTTTTGAATTTGTATAAACAAGGGCATAGCGTTGGAAGTTGTTTTAAGAAAAGGAGAAGTCTCAAGCAACGGAATGGAGTGAGCTACATATGCACTATCAGTATAAATATTTACAGCCTGACTGGAAAACTGTGTAAAGACTTGAAGTATGGCATACAGCTCAACCAACTGGGCCGACTGATAAGATGTTTTAAAAACGTGGCAATGGTTATTTGCCACGAAGGCAGCCATTCCATTGGAGGACCCATCTGTAAACACCATAACAGCCTTTGGAATGGGGTTACTTTTTGTATTTTTTGGGAAAATAAAGGAATAGGATTGGGCAAACTGTAACACGGGGTCATCAGGGAGGTGATTGTCAATGACTCCCATAAATCCTGACATGGCTATTCCCCAGTCATCAGAAGTTTGAAGAAGGAACTGGGTCTGTTCTTGGGTATATGGCACTACTACAACATCGGGGTCTTTTCCAAAATATTGGCGGGAAAGGAAACGAGCCTTGATGATTATTGAAGCAACCTGAGACAAATATACTGCAATTACCTTAGATGAGGAAATGGGGAGATGAACCCAGAAAAGAGGTTGACCCTTTTTATTGGGCATGAGGGATTTTTGCCAAAAAACTCCAGTGGGCATATGTGGTGTGGCTAAAACTACAAAAAGCAGGGGGAGAGTATAAGAAATCTGTGAAACAACCTGTTGGCTGATGGCTTGCGCTACTTGGTTTAATGCGTCTCCCGCAGCAGGGGTGAGCTCGTGGGGGGAAGAGGGATCTGGGTCTCCTCGCAGAATGTCATTGAGGGGCAAAAGGACATTATTAGATATTTTTAAATAGGGCCTGAGCCATTGAATATCTCCTAGAAGTTTTTGAAAATCATTAAGGGTATGGAGGCAATCCACGTGGAACTGGATGCGGGGCACAAAAACCAAATCCTGTTGTAATTTTAAACCTAAATAGGTAAAGGGGTCTTGTAACTGGACCTTAACAGGAGCAATTTGTAAACCAAGGGCAAGAAAGGCTTTAGAAAGTGCTGTAAAGCAATCTTGTAGGTCTGACTTGTTTTGAGCCGCCAGTAAAATGTCATCCATATAATGTAGAATATAAATGTGCGGCCAGTGTAAATGAACCGGGTCCACTGCCTGTGCTACAAACTTTTGACAAAGGGTGGGGCTATTGGCCATTCCCTGGGGCAAGACTTTCCAATGAAATCTTTGCATCGGTCCCTGGAAATTAACATGGGGGAGGCTAAAGGCAAAATAAGGACGGTCATCAGGGTGTAGAGGAATAGTGAAAAAGCAGTCTTTGAGATCTATAATTATTTTGTAATAACCATTTGGGATGGCCACGGGGGTTGGGATGCCAGGTTGGAGGGCACCCATGGGTGCCATGACCTTATTAACGGCACGCAAATCCTGTAAAAGGCGCCATTTACCAGATTTTTTCTTTATGACAAAAATGGGCGTATTCCAGGGAGAATTGGAAGGCTCTAGGTGTCCAGCCACGAGCTGCTCCTGTACAAGCGCTGTAGCGGCATTTAGCTTTTCTTGAGTAAGCGGCCACTGATCCACCCAAACAGGAGTTTGAGTATTCCATGTGATTTTATCTGCATGGGGTACAGGAAGGCCAGTGGCCGTTACTAAAAATCCGAATATCCGAGCCCATGTCTATCTGTTTTAGAGGGGGCTGTAATAGGTTGAGTTATGCCCTGTCTCATTTTTCCAAGTCCTGTGCCAGGCACATAATCCATGCGCAGCATTTGTTGTGTGACCACAGCATTAGGGCTGCACAGGATAACTTCCATTTGGGAGAGAATGTCACGTCCCCACAGGTTAATAGGAAGGCCTGGTAATACAAAAGGAGTCACAGTGCCCTGATTGCCTTCCTTATCTTTCCAGCGTAATACCCTTGAGCTGACTTGGGGGTTATTGGACTGGCCTATACCTCACAAATCGGTGAGAGATGCGGTCAGCGGCCAATGGGCGGGCCAATGATCTTGAGATATGACCGTGGCATCTGCCCCTGTATCCAAAATGCCCTTGAAATCCTTTCCTTCAATAGTAAGGGTTAACACAGGCCTATTTTTTGTAATTGGCTGGACCCAATAAGCATCCGAGGAGCCCAAAGGGGTAATGCCTCGGGGCCTGGAAGAAATTGAGGATGTACTTCCAGTAATTAAAGGAAGAAGAACCAGTTGTGCTAGATGGGTGCCCTGTGGAACGGCAGCTACTCCACTGATAGTGGCTGCTAGGATTTTTATTTCCCTGGTGAAGTCATCGTCAATAATACCGGGAAAAACTTGAATGCCTTTAAGGGTGGCTGATGCTCGGCCAAGAATAAAAGCACAGGTACCCGAAGGCAAGGGGCCCCACACCCCTGTAGGGATAATTTGTGGGCCCTGGGTGGAATCTAATATTGTATCGGAGGTGGCACAGAGGTCAAGTCCTGCACTATCTGGGGTTGCTTGTTGGAGAGAAGCAATTGTTGAGGTATTTGCTGAGCCTGAGGCTGGGAAGGGACAAACCGTACTGCCCCAGGGTTTGTCCTTTGAGAAACTGGGGCCAGGGGCTGGCCCCTCTGGGAGTTTCCTGGCACACTAGGAGGGAGGGGTTGGCCTGAAGGATTAGTCTTTGACCTGCATTCATTTGCCCAGTGATAACCCCTATGACATCGGGGGCATGGGGTGGAGGGGAGCGGCCTACCTGAAGGAGATGGAGCCGCGCCTTGGGCCATGGGCCTGTTTGATAAGGCAGTTGGACATTCGCGGGCAAAATGTCCAGGCTGTTTACAGGCGTAGCAAGTGGAGGTCCCCTTGGAGGGATTTTGGGTCAGTTTGAGTGCGGCCCCAATTGCCAAGCCCATGGCATGGGCCGATCCCACACCAGCGCAGAGCCTCACATAGTCTGAAAGATCACCCTTATGTTTATGAGGCCGAAGAATATCTTTACAAGCTGGGTTGGCATTTTCAAAGGCGAGGTGTGTAACAAATGCACTTCCATTTTCTCCTGGGCCAACTAGTCTCTCAGCTGCAACATTAAGGCGCGAGACAAAATCACTATAAGGCTCGTTGGGCCCCTGCTGAATCTTAGCCAAAGAGGTAGTGACTGCTCCCCTTTGAGGAAGCTTTCTCCAAGCCCCTAGTCCGGCAGTTTTAATTTGCCCCAGAAGTCCATCAGGGAACTGGGCTTGTGAATTGTTGGAATTATATGGGACATCTCCCAAAAGTTTTTTGAGGGTCCAATTTTTAGATGAAGCTTTAGCAAAATTTTGTTGGGCTATTTCTTTACAAATTTGAACATAATCAGCCCTCCACAGGACATAGTCACCTCCGCTGAGAGCAGCTCTGGCGAGGAAGTCCCAATCATTAGGTGTAAGCCACCGGGCACTCTGGCTTTCCAATAAGGCCTGAGTATACGGGGCAGTGGGACCATACTGGGTGCAAGCAGTTTTAAGTTTTTCAATAAATCTGAGACTAAGTTTTTTTTATAGGGTGGCGGCTGTCCATTACCAGGTCCTTGATTGGGGACCTGATCTTCCTCCTCCGACCCAGGTTCCTCACTATCTTCCTCAGAATGGTGGGGCGAATTCTCTTCAGCCTCATTTTCCCCATCAGCAGCAGGCTCAGAATGACCTCCAGCTTGCCTCCTGGTTACAGGGAAAGCTAGAAGGGGTTGGGTTTTGGACCTGACTTTACCTTGTTTAGGTTTTGTAAGGGGCTGCTCTAAGGCAAGGTTGCAGAGCTCCTCGTCAAGGGATTTTATTTCCTTA
Source organism: Oryctolagus cuniculus (assembly GCF_051225735.1). NCBI lineage: Eukaryota > Metazoa > Chordata > Mammalia > Lagomorpha > Leporidae > Oryctolagus > Oryctolagus cuniculus. The sequence continues at coordinate 118,466 of NW_028301700.1, read as the reverse complement.
AGGAGCTGGATGTGCTCTCGTCTCTGTTGAAGTGACTGTCGCAAGGCCGACAAGTCAGGCACAGGAGGGTTAAAGTCATAGAGAGCCGGGGCACAAATGGGAAGGTGCGGGTGAGTATTGTATGGCGGGGGATTTTTAACATTTTGGGGCCAATTGGAATTATGATAGTGCACGACCTCTTCCTCTGGGACATGTTCCTCATCTGATTCTAATTTGTCTCGGATGGCAGGATATAGTCGGCTCGCTTCGTTGGTAGGGGCTAAAGTGGGCTCTTTAATTTTATTGTTGGGGTCATCATCAGTGGAGGGTATATCTAGAATGACAGATGGGCATTTAGATGCAGGTCGGGAGGATTGCTGTAACGTCTCCTCACCATCCCTTACTAGGGCATCAATAGTCTTATCTAGGTGACGGGTTTTTAGAATGTCATTAATCAGGTTCCAATATGAAAAAATCGTAATAGGCACTTTTGCAGGGCCAAAGGTCTCATGAAAATCCTTTAAACAACTTCCAACTCTTTCCCACTTGATCTCGTCAATTGTTCCTTCCTTGGGGAACCAGGGACACAATCTTTCTACATACTCAAAAAATGCCTTTAGATCCTTATTTTTAACCCGAACTCCTCGTGTCTTGAGGGCCTCCCTGAGACCCGAAATGAATATTTCCCATGATGATAATGCCTGTCCCATGGCTGTCACTTACCTTGCGCCGTCTTCACTCCGCAGCATCGACCGATGCTAATGATCTCGGGTGGGCAGTTCCGAGCCGGTTGCACAATCACTTGGATCCAAGTTTTCCTCCTGGAAGGCGGCGTTCCTCCAATCTTACAGGCACTCAAACCCCAAGGGCCGCACTCGAGCCCCACGTTGGGTGCCAGTTGTCCCGTCCCGCGGGACAGCAACTGGGGCCGAGCACCTAGAAGGAGAAATGAAAGGGACAGGAGACACAAAGATGGCAGCAAGACAGGTGCCGATCAAGCTGCGACTTTATTTTTCAACCACACACTTATATATCATCGAGGCAGGGTATCGGGCGGGGAAAGGAGGGGGGGCTTATCTTGTAGCTGCAATGCTAGTGCAAGTAGGGGAAAGGTTACAAGGCCTTAAGGCACAAGGTCACACAAGGTTGCATTATCAGTACTATCTGGTCTGGCCTGTCTAGCCCTGTCTCTCCACTAAGAGGTCACATGCTGCGTGGTCCCCGACAGCAGGCCACAGCAGAGAGCTGGATTGGAAGAGGAGCAGACAGGACTATAACTGACGTTCATATGGGATGCCCATGCTTCAGGCTAGGGCTTTAACCCATTGCACCACAGTGCCAACCCCCTTGCCAGTTTTACATAATAACATTTTAAAAATCATGGATAGATTTTTTTAAAGATTTATTTATTTACTTTTAAGATAGAGTTCCAGAGAAGCAAAGGCAGAGAGAGAAAAAGAGAGAGAGATCATCCTTCCACTGTTTCACTCCCCAAATGGTCACCATTGCTATGCTGAGCCAATCCAAAACCAGGAGCCTAGACCTTCTTCTGGATCTCCCATGTGGGTACAAGGACCCATGCACTTTGACTGTCTTCTATTGCTTTTCCAGGTGCATTAGCAGAAAGCTGGATTGGAAGTGGAGCAGCCAGTACTCAAACCGGTGCCCATATGGGAGGCTGGCACTGCAGGCATGTGCTTTTAATTCTTGTACTTATTTTACAAATTTGGTGAAGTAGATATGATTATTACTAAACCTGTGAGAAAATGTTAAATTGGCATATTTGTCACATTAGTTTGTTCAAAGCCAACAAAGTGCATCAGTAATAATGTGCTAAATTCACAGAATATTGACAACTTATTGAGTTAATTTTTAGTGGCTAATGGATAATTACTGTGTGGTAATTACAAACATAATTCAAAAGTAATGAGCACTCATGTATTAAAATTGAATGGGGAGCAGTGCTGTTGCATGGCAGATGATGCCACCACCTGCTATGCCAGCATCCCATATGGGTGCTGGTTTGAGACTCGGCTGCTCCCCTTTGACCCAGCTCTCTGCTATGGCCTGGGGGCAGGCAGTGGAGGATGGTCCAAATCCTTGGGCCCATGCACCCACATGGGAGATCCAGAGGAAGCTCCTGGCTCCTGGCTTCGGATTGGCTCAGCTCCAGCCATTGTGGCCACTTGGGGAGTGGGCCAGCAGATGGAAGACCTCTCTCTCTCTCTCTCTCTCTCTCTCTCTCTCTCCTTCTCTTTCTGTGTAACTTTTTCAAATAAGTAAATAAATCTTAAAAAAATGAATTGGGGGCCTTCATGTCCGAGAGGTGTCATGCCTGCCTCATGCTATGCCTGAAAACAGAAGCAAGTCTACGCATGTCATGGATGCACACTCCTGGAGGCAGAATATGTAACTTCTAAAAGTGAAAGACCAACAGCCAGCAACACAATCCAAGTCTCCTACGTGCATGGCAGGAACCCAATTACCTGGGCTATGACCACTGCCTCCCAGGGTCTACATTAGCTGCAAGCTAGAGTCTGGCGCTGGAGCTGGGCTTCAAACCTAGGCGCTCAGGTGTGGGACAGAGGTGTCTTAACTATTAGACCAAATGCCTGCTCTGAGGCTCTTTATTTAACTTTCTTCAAGCAGAAGCCACATGGTGTAATGGGAAAAACAGCCTTGGAATCTAACAAAGCTGATTCCTGGATCCCACTTCTGTGTGACCTTGGGCAAGTTGCTTTCCTTCTATGAATTTCCTTCTCAATGGACACCTTGCAACCCAGTGTCTAGGAGTGCACCTAACACAACCCGAGTCGGCTTAAAGGACAAGCAGCCATGATTAGGAGTCAGCCACTCCATGACCCTCTCGAGGCCAGTGCCCTCTCTCAGCAGGTGTGTGCACAGCCTGCGCTGCCCCCTCTTCTCTGGGCTCATGAGTCTGCCCGCTGGGTGTCCTCTCACAGACCACAGAGGGTGGTGGCAGTGGGATGGCCTCTTGGTGTCCCTTGCATATTTCGACACAGAACCGGCCCAGGGGGAGGAGAGACCGAAGGGACCCGTCACCGAGGGCTCGGCCGAGGCTGGGTCCCGCAGAGTGCAGGAGATCCAAGGAGCAGGCCAAACATGTGCGTGGCCACTGCCCCCTCGGTGCTGCCCTGGGCCCTCACTCCCCCTCCTCGACCCTCACGTGCCCGACCCCCACCCTGGTCACCACAGGGCAGTGGTGTCTGTGCAGAGCACGCAAAGGAAGTGGTGCCCGCATGCACTGCACTGATCCACAAGCTGGGCCCGGCTGCCCAGGATGGTGAGGCGGCACCCTGGAAGGCTGCTGATCTAGCGCAACCAGAGTGGAGATCCTCGTCCCCACGCAGGCCGTACACCCTCAGCATGTGTGCGATGAGGCACTGAAGCAGCCGCTGGCGCTGCGGGGCCATCCCCAAGGATGAGAAAGCAACCTGGATGAATGCGTTGGTGCCGGCATGCTTGATTAGAGGGGCGGCAGGTGCATGGTGCAGAAACATTCTCTGCCGCTCTCTCTGCTCCCTGGTCTTGGGCTAGGCAGTCCAGCCCCCAACTCTCCTACTCGACCACCGCTGCCTCCACCCTGGGCAATGACAGCAGCGGGCCTGGGGGAGGGGCCGGAGCAAGCAGGACAGGCAGAACAATGGGCCCTGCAGGAAGATGGAGAGCCTGCTGTGCTGCAGCCTCACCAGCGCCAGGACTGGAGGAAGCACGAGCTTGTGTGCCAGGGCAGTGGGGGTGACTCTGGCTGCCCAGGCAGGCCTGCACCACCCACTGCTTTGCCGCTGACTTGGGCTGGTGGGGACAGAGCAAGCGGGACCAGCAGTACTGTGAGCCCTGTGGGAAGATGGAGAACCTGCTCTACTGAGGCCACACCAGCGCCAGGACTGGAAGAAGCAGGAGTTTCTGTGCCAGGGTAGCGAGGGGACCCCTGGCCACGGGGCAGGCCTGCACCAGCAGCCTGGCCTTTCCCACCGCACCGGGCACAGGGCCGGTGGTGCCAGAGCCCAGGAATCCAGGAAAGGAGCTGCGCGTCTGTACAGCATCTCCACCACCGTCAGGGATTCAGGCCGGCAGCCAGAGATGCTGCAAAGGCAAAGGCCAAGTCCATGGCCCACCCTGCCATAGCCAGGAACCCTGCCTCCAGGGCCCAGTGGTGGCAGAGGCAGAGCCAGGGAAGGAGGAACTGCTGACCCACCCATCACTGTATCAGGAGAAGGAGAACCTGTACCCCCCTAGCAACACACCCTGCGAGGCACTGAGCCATAGCTTCGGTCTGCAGCCCAAAGGGCAGAGAAAGCCAGTTCCGTGCTGCCTTGCATGAACAAGCATGGCATCTGGGTAGTGGATGACAAGATAGGCGACAAGATGCGCGCCCTGCACTGCACAGGCAAGTTCACGGACAGCCAGCTGTGAAACCGCTGGGCTGCTGATGAGCAGCATGGACGACCTGATCCACCACTGTAACAAGAAGCTGGGCAACTACAAAATGATTGGCCAGACAAAAGCCATGGTTATTATCCAGGCAATGGAACAGGTTATGTGTGGTATGTTGATAATCCAAATGGAAATGGGAGATGTGTGACTTGTATATATTAATAAAGACTGGGGTGCCAAGGTAAGTGGAGGTGTACTTAGAATTTTTCCAGAAAGCAAGCCCAGTTTGCTGACATTGAACCCAAATTTGATAGACTGCTGAAACTTCTATATTAAGTAACAATGGTGAGAGTGGGGATCTTTGTATGGTTCTGGATCTTAGGGGGAATGCTTATAGCATTTCCCCATTCAGTAGGATGCTGGCTGTGGGTTTGTCATAAATTGACTTGATTGTGTTGAAGAATGTTGCTTCTATACCCAATTTGTTTAAAGTTTTAATCACAAAAGGATGTTGTATTTTATCAAATGCTTTCTCTTCATCCATTGAGATAACCATATGGTTTTTGTTTTTCAGTTTGTTAATATGATGTATCACATTTATTCATTTGAGAATGTTGAAACATCTCTACATATAAAAGATAAACCCCAGTTGGTCTGGGTGAATGATCTTTATGATGTGTTGCTCAATTAGCTAATATTTTGTTGGTGATTTTTGCATCTATGTTCAGCAGCGATATTAGTCTATAGTTTTCTTTCTCTGTTGTTTCTTTTTCTGGTTTAGGAATTAAGATTTGCTGTCTTCATAGTCATTTGGGAGGTTTTTGTTTCTTTCAGTTGTTTTGAATAGCTTGAAAAGAATGGAATTAATTCTTCTTTAAATATCTTGTAGAATTGAGTAGTGAAACCATCCAGTCCTGGGATTTTCTTTATTGGGAGAGTTTAATTACTGATTCAGTTTCTGTCTTGGTTATTGGCCTCTTAGATTTTCTGTCTTCATACTCAATTATGTTAGATTGCATGTGTACAGAAGTCTATGCATTTCTTCAGGGTTTCACAATTTATTGGCATGTAGCTCTTTGTAGTATTTCCCGATGATTCTTTTTATTTCTATGGTATCTATTGTTACATTTCCTTTTTCATTTCTGTTTTATTCATGTGGATATTTCCCTTCATTATTCTTAGTTGGGTCAATGGCGTATCAATTTTATGTATTTTTTTTTTCAAAAAATCAGTTCCTCATTTCACTGATATTTTGTATTTTTGTTTCAATTTTGTGTATTTCTTCTCTAATACTAAGTATTTTTCCTTCTACTAATTTGGGGTTTGGTTCATTTTTTTCTAGGACCTTGAGATGCATTGACAGCTCACTTATTTGGTGTCTTTCAATTTCTTATGTAGGTACCCATTGCTATAAATGTCCCTCTCAGCACTTCCTTTATTGTATCCCATAAGTTTTGATATGATGTATTGTACTGTTTCTTTCCAGAAATATTTAGATTTCTTCTATGACCTACTGTTCATTCAGGAGCATGTTGTTCAGTCTCCATTTGTCTACATATGTCCTAGAAATTCTTGAATTGTTGATTTCCAGGTTTATTCCACTGTGGCCAGAGAAGATGCAGGGTAGGATTTCAGTATGATGTAGCATATGGTCTATGCTAGAGAAAGTTCCATGCACTGGTGAGAAGAATGTGTGTTCTGCTACTGTGAGATGAAAAGCTCTGTAGCTATCTTTTAGGTCCATTTGGTCTACAATGTTGATTAACTTTGTTGTATCCTTGCTGATTTTTTGTCTGGTGATCTGTCATTGCTAAAAGTGGAGTATTGATGTCCCCCATTACTATTGAATTGGAATCTATATCTCTATTTAGATCCCTTAACATTTCCTTTAAATATCCAGATGCCCTATAATTTGGTGCATATAAACTTATGATAATGACATCTCCTTGTTGAATTGATGCTTTAATTATTACACATGCCCTTCTTTGTCTCTTTTTATAGTTTTTGTTGAAAAGTTTATTTTGTCTGATACCTGCAGAGCTACACCAGCCCTTTTTTGGTTTCCATTAGCACGGAATAACTTTTTCCATCCATCCTTTCTATTTCAGTCTACATGTATCTTTGTGGTAAGATGTGTTTCTTATAGGCAGCAAATAGATAGGTCTTGTTTTTCAATCCATCTGGCCAGTCTGTATCTTGTAACTGGAGAGTTGAGGCCATTTACATTCAAGGTGACTATTGATAAGCAACAAATTAGCCCTGCCATTTTCCATAAATATTCTTATTGTTTATTTTGGATTTCCTTTGTACTTTTACTAATTTTTATGTCTTCACTTTCTTGTCATATTGATGACCCTGTATCTGTGTGCAGCACATCCTTAAGCATCCTTTATAAAGCTGGACAAGTGGTGTCAAATTTTTTCAATTTCTGTTTAACGGGGAAGGTCTTTACTTCACCTTCATTCATAAAAATTATTTGCATTGAGGAAGAAAATAAAAATCAATGTGACCTCAAAAAAATATTGATGTGTTGTTGCATTTCTTTTATGGGGAGTGTCAAGCTGTGTTCCTTATTCTTGTTTCTTGAATTGAATTTCTGCATATATTTTTAGGCATTTGTGGCTATACTTGTTGGTTTTTTCCTCTGATGGGTTTTATCTTTGAAGTATGCTTTGTGGCTTAGTGCAATGCTTGCACTTTCAGTGAATGCCCAGGGGTGTGTGCTGGGGGTGACCAGGGAGCTGTGGTCAATGTCCTAGCATGGTGCAAGAACCCAGGGTAAGTCCCATCTTGGGTGAGGTAGATCTCTTGTTAACAGAAGGGAATGAATGATCACCTCTGTTGGTGTGCTCACAGCCTCATCTACTCTCCTCCAAGTTGATCAATGCTCAGGTGTTAGCCCCCAGTGGGCACAACACTGGTCTGCACTCACATATGAACCACAGAAATGATCTGCACAGCCCTTACTCCAAGCACGGGTCCCACTGCAGTGACCTGGCCCAGGTCACCACGTAGGTCTGAGTGTGTGGAGCCCCACACAGTGATTTCTCAGAGGCCCAGATACATGCTGTACCCTCTCATTTGCAGCCAGTGTCTTCACAGCCTCAGCACACAAGGAACCTGTAGTTGCAGTGAGTCTGTTCCACCCCCCCAACCTGTCTTGTCCACAGAGAGGCAGACTTTTCCCTGAATCCACTGTCTGTTGGAGTTCAGGATAAGTGGCTTGAGCTCCAGAGCTTGTGGTATGTTAGGAGGCTTGGAGTTAATCACAGTCTCAAGTGGGTGTCCAGCTCCCTGTCAATTGTTACAGCCAGGCTCAAAGAAGGTGGGGACCTTGGAATTTTTCTTCTGCTAGAATCTCTGGATCACATGTGTACAGACGAGCCACTTGCCAACTGTTCCCATCTCCTTGCCACTGCCGTGAGTTTGGGCACTAATTTATTTTTGAGATAGTAAAAATGTTCTAAACCTGGCATTCATTATGATTGCACATTTCTTAAATCTCCTGAACTTTACACTTTCAATGATGAATAATATGGCAAGCTAATTATACTCATATATAATATACATTTTAGGACATTTATGACCTAATAATTTGTAAGCAGGCATATTTAATTATTTCATTTTTTGTGTGTGATACTAACACTAATATTTCAGATCCCACGCTACATAAAATATGACTTCCTTTATGTATAATACATTATAGATAGATAGATATAGATAGATGTATATGGCTATAAATGCATGAAAAATATCTGCATCATGTAAACAATTAATAATGATGATTAATGCAGGGGCAGGTCTTCAATAGATTGTTGATGAAGGTGATGTTAATCCCATATGTTTCTAAAGAATGTATTTAAGTAATAGAGAGCTCAACAAGTTTAGGCCGGCGCCGCGGCTCACTAGGCTAATCCTCCGCCTAGCGGCGCCGGCACACCGGGTTCTAGTCCCGGTTGGGGTGCCGGATTCTGTCCCGGTTGCCCCTCTTCCAGGCCAGCTCTCTGCTGTGGCCAGGGAGTGCAGTGGAGGATGGCCCAGGTGCTTGGGCCCTGCACCCCATGGGAGACCAGGAGAAGTACCTGGCTCCTGCCTTCAGATCAGCACGGTGCGCCGGCCGCAGCGCGCTGGCCGCGGCGGCCATTGGAGGGTGAACCAACGGCAAGGGAAGACCTTTCTCTCTGTCTCTCTCTCTCACTGTCCACTCTGCCTGTCAAAAAAAAAAAAAGTTCAGACACCTGAGGTGCATAACTATGTCTCTTCATTAGTAATTAGTAATCCCTTCATCCTAAGGGAATCCTTAGTTAGTGAATTCTATCTCTTGTCATTGTGCCCTTTATTTTTTGCTATAGGGACTATATCATTCATTCTTCTGCATTCAGTACAAATTAATTTTTAGTACTCCTCTTACTGACTAGGTACTCAAAATCAAGAACTCCAGTCATTACGTGGAAGGTGTGACTATGATACAGAGAGAGGAAGTGAATTGCAAAATGATCAGTCAATAGTTGAGTGTGGCCTTTCCACTTTCTCTGTTCAATGCAGATTGGAATCCACATCTCAAGTTGTAGGATGTCCTGCTGACAATGACAAGTGATCACTATTACAGGAACAATAATTCTGTGAGCAGATATTAGGACATATTACTCCATGATGGCATTCTATTTTTTTTTTATCTCTGCAATCCATTTTCTATTTAAATAAGTGTGACCCTAAGACCTAAGCATTTAGGGTATCCAAAATTTGATTCTTTGGTCTGAGGTGGAGGTACTTAAGGTGGAAATCTCAAAGCTTAAGTCTCTTAATTTGCAGAATGAAGTAACTGATAGGAAGTTGCAGCATCTAAAATGATACAAGAATCTGAAGAGTACATTTCATACCCCTACCCATAGAGAAAATAAGTAATGGCTGTGAACCAAGGATTATCATCTCCATTACATTACCACTGAAGTTCTTTTCAACTGTATCACAGCATCCATGCCCATTCTCCAATAGGACAGGAGCAGAAGTAGCAGAATGAGCTCCATGAAACTCTTATATTCACCTCTTTGCCTTGTTGTGGCAAAATCCAGCAGATAGATAACAATGTTTTGGTCAAGTTCTTTAAAAATATTAGTTTTGTTAGATATGTGGAGACGAAAGCATGTGGACAGATGGTCAGCTGGATTTCAGACACTTCTGGATAAGCCAATATCAGAGTCAGCTTTTGAATTTGCACAATAATTGTTGAATGCATTTGCCTCATTTCCCAGGCATATTATGGAAATGAATGGACTAGACTAATGTCTCAACTGTGGGAAATTACCCATTGATAATTCACAAATTATTTCAGAAGATGAGATCAATCATCATTTTAAAAATTGAGAAAAGAGCTCCCAAAATAATGACATTTCTTCTTTAAGTGTTTTAAATTACAATAGAATCCCTGGTGTGAGGTACAGTGGGTTAAGCTGTGGCCTGCAATGTTGGCATCCCATATGGGCATATTTGAGTCTTGGTTACTCTTCCAATCCAGTTCCTGGATAATGTGCCTGGGAAAGCAATGGATGGTGGCCCAAGCTGAACCACCCTGGCAATTGCAGCCATTTCCACTATGAACCACTGGATGGAAGATTTTGTTCTCTCTCTCTCTCTCCCCTCCCCCTAAGTCCCCCTTTTTCTCTCTCTGCCTTTAAAATAAATAAAATAAACCTATGAAAATAATTAAAATAGAATGTGATATTTTTCCTACTTAAATATCTGTAATGAGAAGACATGGGTTCTATAACCACCATACAATTATTGGAACCAAAGAAGATGACAAAATTAGTGACCATTACCAAACACTTCTCACATTTGAATTTCTCAATTAATAGAATGTGAATTTGTCAAATTAAGAATTTAATAAGAAATCAGAATTTCACAGGGGTGTCATATGTATAGAGATGAGTTCTCATGTATACCCTCTCTTCTCAAAGAATCTATCTATACAAAGAATATATGGTTAACCCTTCTTGTTTCCTAATGGAGGGTTGAAAAATCCTGTGGAAAATGTAGCCATACCTTTCCATGATATTATCAATATAGAACCATGGAAGGGGGAGGAGGCAAGATGGCAGAATAGGAAGGAGCACACTGATAGTCCGGGGAGAGACAGTTTAATAAAAGTGGAGATACTGCAGGTTCAAGGAAGAGTAGGGGAAGAAACAGCAGAAGAAACTCTACTGGAACGAGTGATTCACAGTGGACCTGCGTGGAGTGCATGGGAGCCCACAGTTCGGGACACCAGCAGCAGACTCAACACACCAGCACTGGAATGCGAGGTGAGCCGAACCTCAATAGACCGAGACACCGTCAGGCAAGTGGAGAGAGGAGACTAGAGGGAATGACCCCGGGGGGAAAAGTTCACCAGGCTAACTAGAAGAGAGAGAGAGAGAGAGAAAGTCACTGATACAGACACGGGTTTCTCTCTCTCCGCTCACCTCTCAAAGGCGAGCAAGACAAAGAGCAGGTGCCATCTTGGACATACGTCATAAGCAGAGCGACCTCAGGTCTGCACTGGCCCTGAGCCTAGCAGAAAAACCTGACTGTGGCAGGGGCAAATTAACAGATTAGGACAAGTAAATTTGTGGTGCTACTGAACAGAGACTGTGAAAAAAGAGATGGTGGGGGAGAGAACTCACGGAATTCACGTGAGTACTCTCCAGAGATGCTACAATTCCGTAACTTTGGCAACCCAGTGGGAGACTGAAGGAGAATCTGAGCCCACTCTGAGGGCAGAACAGATTCCCTGTGTGGTCCTTGGGAAAGAGCTTCCAATCTCTGACTCCTGTGGGTATATCATTTGCCTGCTAACGACCTCCAACTTTGTTCAGCTGTGCGGAATTACTTCCCTTTTGAATCAAAAAAAGAAAGAAACAGAGAGAGAGAGAGATCTACCACACCTAGCCTGGGAGTGTCACCTTTGGCACACCAAACAGAGCTCTCAGGCCACACCCATCTCAAGCCTCTAAGGCTCCATCAAAAACAGACAGTGCACTTAATCCAGAGTCATAGTATAACAAGAAAAAGCACCACAGTGAAGAAACCAAATATCTCCAATATGCCAAATAACAAATGCAAAAACCGAGGTAATAAAAACAAGGAAGTCACTATGATGACCCCAAATGAAAAAAAAACACCCCAATTCAAGATTATGAAGATGATGACATAGAAGAAATGCTAGAAGCAGATCTCAAAAAATTGATAAGAACATTAAGAAGTTCACAAAAACAAATTCTTAAACTACAGAAATCCTTAATGGACAAGATAGAAAATCTCTCTCGTGAAAATGAAATATTAAGGAGGAATCAAAATGAAATGAAACAACTAGTACAACAGGAAACTGTGATAGTGATGAGAAATCATAACGAAGTGAAGAATTCAATAGATCAAATGAAAAACAGAATAGAGAGCCTTACAAACAGAATGGGTGAAGCAGAAGAGAGAATATCAGACTTAGAAGACAGAGAACAGGAAAGGATACAGTCAGACCAAAGAAAAGAAGAGGAAATTAGAAATCTAAAACATATTGTTGGGAATCTGCAGGATACTATTAAAAAACCCAACATTCGGGTTCTAGGAGTTCCTGAAGGGATGGAGAGGGAGAAAGGATTAGAAGGCCTTTTAGTGAGATATTAGCAGAAAATTTCCCAGGTTTGGAGGACAGAGAAATCCTAGTACAGGAAGCTCACAGAACCCCTAATAAACACGACCAAAAGAGATCCTCACCACAACACATTGTAATTAAACTCTCCACAGTGAAACATAAAGAAAAGATCCTAAAATGTGCAAGAGAGAAATGTCAGATTACTCTCAGAGGATCTCCAATCAGACTCACAGCTGACTTCTCATCAGAAACCCTACAAGCTAGAAAGGAATGGCGAGATATAGCCCAGGTACTAAGAGAGAAAAACTGCCAGCCCAGAATATTATATCCTGCAAAGCTATCATTTGTGAATGAAGGTGAAATAAAGACTTTTCATAGCAAACAGAAATTGAAAGAATTTGTTGCAACTCATGCAGCCCTGCAAAAGATGCTTAAAGATGTGTTACACACAGAAACACAGAAACAAGGTCATCAATATGATAGAAGATAAAGGAAGGAAACCAAGGAAGGAAACCTGGCAGCAAAAGATCACAGGGAATTCAAAGCATATATTAGAACGTATCTTTGGCAAATGGCAGGGCAAAGTTATGACTTATCAATAGTCACATTGAACGTTAATGGCCTGAACTGTCCAGTTAAAAGACACAGATTGGCTGATTGTGTTAAGGAACAAAACCCATCTATTTGCTGCTTACAAGAAACACATCTTTCCACAAAGATCCATACAGACTGAAAGTGAAAGGCTGGAAAAAGATATACCATGCCAACAGAAAAGAAAAAAGAGCGGGCATAGCCATCTTAATATCGGACAACATAAACTTTACCACAAAAACTGTTAAGAGAGACAAAGAGGGACACTCTATAATGATTAAGGGATCAATTCAACAGGAAGACATAACAATTATCAATGTATATACACCTAACTACAGGGCACTGGTTTATCTAAAAGGTTTGTTAAGAGACTTAAATGGAGACTTAGACCCCAATACCATAGTACAGGGGACTTCAATACTCCACTCTCAGAAATAGATCAATAGGACAGAAGATCAACAAGGATACAGTAGATTTAAATGACACTATAGCCCCAATGTATCTAACAGATATATACAGAACTTTCAATCCTACAGCTAAAGATTTTACATTCTTCTCAGCAGTACATGGAATCTTCTCTAGGATTGACCACATACTAGGAACATAAAGCAAATCTCAGCAAATTCAAAAGAATTAGAATCATACCATGCAGCTTCTCAGACCAAAAGGAATGAAGTTGGAAATTGGCAACTCAGGAATCCCTAGAGCATACGCAAACACATGGAGATTGAACAACATGCTCCTGAATGAACAATGGGTCATAGAAGAAATTAAAAGAGAAATCAAAAATTTTCTGGAAGTAAATGAGGATAACAGCACAACATACGAAAACTTATGGGACGCAACAAAAGCAGTGTTAAGAGGAAAGTTTATATCAATAGGTGCCTACATCAAGAAATTGGAAAGGCACCAAATAGATGAGCTTTCAATTCACCTCAAGGATCTAGAAAACCTACAGCAAACCAGACCCAAATCTAGTAGGAGAAGAGAAATAATTAAAATCAGAGAAGAAATCAACAGGATTGAATCAAAAAAACGTTCCAAAAAATCAGCCAAATGAGGAGCTGGTGTTTTGAAAAAATAAACAAAATTGACACCCCATTGGCCCAACTAACTAAAAAAAGAAGAGAAAAGACCCAAATCAATAAAATCAGAGATGAAAAAGGAAATGTAACAACAGACACCGCAGAAATAAAAAGAATCATCAGAAATTACTACAAGGACTTGTATGCCAGCAAACAGGGAAACCTATCAGAAATGGATAGATTCCTGGACACATGCAACCTACCTAAATTGAACCAGGAAGACATCGAAAACCTAAACAGACCCATAACTGAGACAGAAATTGAAACAGTAATAAAGGCCCTCCCAACAAAGAAAAGCCCAGGACCAGATGGATTCACTGCTGAATTCTACAAGACATTTAAAGAAGAACTGACTCCAATTCTTCTCAAACTATTCAGAACAATCGAAAAAGAGGGAGTCCTCCCAAATTCTTTCTATGAAGCCAGCATCACCTTAATTCCTAAGCCGGAAAAAGATGCAGCATTCAAAGAAAATTACACACCAATATCCCTGATGAACATAGATGCAAAAATCCTCAATAAAATTCTGGCCAAGAGAATGCAACAACACATCAGAAAGATCATCCACCCAGACCAAGTGGGATTTATCTCTGGTATGCAGGGATGGTTTAATGTGCGCAAAACAATCAATGTGATTCACCACATTAACAGACTGCAGAAGAAAAACCATATGATTCTCTCAATAGATGCAGAGAAAGCATTTGATAAAATACAACACCCTTTCATGATGAAAACTCTAAGGAAACTGGGTTTGGAAGGAACATTCCTCAATATAATCAAAGCAATCTATGAAAAACCCACAGCCAACATCCTATTGAATGGGTTAAAGTTGGAAGCATTTCCACTGAGATCTGGGACCAGACAGGGATGCCCACTCTCACCACTGCTATTCAATATAGTTCTGGAAGTTCTAGCCAGAGCTATTAGGCAAGAAAAAGAAATTAAAGGGATACAAATTGGGAAGGAAGAACTCAAGCTATCCCTCTTTGCAGATGATATGATTCTTTATTTAGGGGACCCAAAGAACTCTACTAAGAGACTATTGGAACTCATAGAAGAGTTTGGCAAAGTGGCAGGGTATAAAATCAATGCACAAAAATCAACAGCCTTTGTATACACAGGCAATGCCACAGCTGAGGAAGAACTTCTAAGATCAATCCCATTCACAATAGCTACAAAAACAATCAAATACCTTGGAATAAACTTAACCAAGGACGTTAAAGATCTCTACGATGAAAATTACAAAACCTTAAAGAAAGAAATAGAAAGGATACCAAGAAATGGAAAAATCTTCCATGCTCATGGATTGGAAGAATCAATATCATCAAAATGTCCATTCTCCCAAAAGCAATTTATACATTCAATGCTATTCCAATGAAGATACTGAAGACCTTCTTCTCAGATCTGGAAAAAATGATGCTGAAATTTATATGGAGACACAGAAGACCTCGAATAGCTAAAGCAATCTTGTACAACAAAAACAAAGCCGGAGGCATCACAATACCAGATTTCAGGACATACTACAGGGCAGTTGTAATCAAAACAGCATGGTACTGGTACAGAAACAGATGGATAGACCAATGGAACAGAATTGAAACACCAGAAATGAATTCAAACATCAACAGACAACTCACATTTGATCAAGGATCCAACACCAATCCCTGGGGTAAGGACAGTCTATTCAATAAATGGTGCTGGGAAAATTGGATTTCCACATGCAGATTCATGAAGTAAGACCCCTACCTTTCACCTTACACAAAAATTCACTCAACATAGATTCAAGACTTAAATCTTCGACCTGACACCATGAAATTATTAGAGAGCATTGGAAAAACCCTGCAAGATATAGGTACCGGCAATGACTTCTTGGAAAACATCCCAGAAGCATAGGCAGTCAAAGCCAAAATTAACATTTGGGATTGCATCAAATTGAGAAGTTTCTGTACTTCAAAAGAAACAGTCAAGAAAGTAAAGAGACAACCGACAGAATGGGAAAATATATTTGCAAACTACGCAACTGATAAAAGGCTGATAACCAGAATCTACAAAGAAATCAAGAAACTCCATAACAACAAAACAAACAACCCATGTAAGAGATGGGCCAAGGACCTCAATAGACATTTTACAAAAGAGGAAATCCAAATGGCCAACAGGCACATGAAAAAATGTTCAAGATCACTAGCAATCAGGGAAATGCAAATCAAAACCACAATGAGGTTTCACCTCACCCCAGTTAGAATGGCTCACATGGAGAAATCTACCAACAACAGATGCTGGTGAGGATGTGGGGAAAAAGGGACACTAACCCACTGTTGGTGGGAATGCAAATTGGTTAAGCCACTATGGAAGTCAGTTTGGAGATTCCTCAGAAACCTGAATATAACCCTACCATTCAACCCAGCCATCCCACTCCTTGGAATTTACCCAAAGGAAATTAAATTGGCAAACAAACAAGCTGTCTGTACATTAATGTTTATTGCAGCTCAATTCACAATAGCTAAGACCTGGAACCAACCTAAATGCCCATGAATGTTAGACTGGATAAAGAAATTATGGGACATGTACTCTATAGAATACTATACAGCAGTCAAAAGCAATGAAACCCGGTCATTTGCAACAAGATGGAGGAATTTGGAAAACATTATGCTGAGTGAATTAAGCCAGTCCCAAAGGGACAAATGTCATATGTTCTCCCTGATCAGTGACAACTAACTGAGCACCAAAGGGGAAACTTGTTGAAGTGAAATGGACACTATGAGAAACAGTGACTTGATCAGCTCTTGTCCTGACGGTTGATGTACAATGTAATACTTTATCCATTTTAGTATTTTTTTTTATTCTAGTAATATTGGTTGAACTCTGTAATTAACACACAATTATTCTTAGGTGTTTAAATTTTAACTGAAAAGTGATCCCCATTAGGAATTTGGAAAACATTATGTTGAGTGAAATAAGCCAATCCCAAAGGGACAAATACCACTTGTTCTCCTTGATAGGTGACAACTAACTGAGCACCAAAAAGGAAACATGTTAAAGTGAAATGAACAGTATGAGAAACGGTGCCTTGATCAGCCCTCACCCTGACTGTTGATGAACAGCTTAATATGTTATTCCTCTTAGTATTTTTGTTTGTTTGTTCTACTTAATACTTTTGGTTGAATACTGTAATCAATACACAATTTTTCTTAAGTGCTGAAACTTAACTGAAAAGTGATTGCTGTTAAATATAAGAGTGGAAATAAGAGAGGGAAGAGATGTGCAATTCGGGACATGCTCAAGCTGACTTACCTCAAACGGTAGAGTTAGAAACATACCAGGGGATTCGAATTCAATCCCATCGAGGTGGCATGTACCAATGCCATCTCACTAGTCCCAGTGATCAATTTCTGTTCACAATTGAACATGATGATAGGACTAAGAACCAAAGGGATCACATTAACAAGAATAGTGTCTGCAAATACTAGCTGATAGAATCAAAAAGGGAGAGAATGATCCAACATGGGAAGTGAGATACACAGCAGACCCATAGAATGGCAAATGTTCTAAACAGCACTCTCACCTCAGAATCAGCCCTTAAGGCATGCGGATCTGGCTGAAATGCCCATGAGAGTATTTCAGGCATGGAAAGCCAAGACACTCTGGGGCGGGGGAACCTAAATGAAAGATCTCCACGAGTGAGATCCCAGTGGAAAGAATGGGTCATCAAAGAAGGAGGTACCTTTCTCTGAAGGGAGAAGAGAACTTCCACTTTGACCATGGCCTTGTCTAAATATGATCAGAGTCAGTGAATTCAGCAGGCTTCCATAGCCTTGGCAGCTCATGACAAGAGCCTAGGGTGATTACTGATGCCATAAACAAGAGTGTCAATTTGTTAAGTCAACAACAGGAGTCACTGTGCACTTACTCCTCATGTAGGATCTTTGTCCTTAGTGTGCTGTATGTACATTGAGATTTAATGCTATAACTAGTACTCAAACAGTATTTTTCACTTTATGTTTCTGTGTGGGAGCAAACTGTTGAACTGTTGAAATCTTTACTTAATGTATGCTAAACTGATCTTCTGTATATAAAGAGAATCGAAAATGAATCTTGATGTGAATGGAAGGGGAGAAGGAGTGGGAAAGGGGAGGGTTTCAGGTAGGAGGGACGTTATGGGGGGGAAGCCATTGTAATCCATATTCTGTACCTTGGAAATTTATATTAATTAAATAAAAGTTAAAAAATAAAAAAAAAGGTTGTGCCATTCCACACATAAACAGTAGCAGCTGCTCCAGCTCTTCTGTGCACACACAGAAGCTAGAAGGAACTGTCAGTAGGGGCAAATAGAACAGTTTGAGAGCACTGCTGTGATCTGCCCCCATACAGACACTGGGACAACAACCATCCACTGTGCTCATCCTGCAATGGGTGTGGAATGGGAGCCAGCACCACAGAAGGAAAGTGCCACCCATAGGAACTCTTGTACCTGCCCAGTACAATTGTGAAGAGTAGGGCTGTGGCTGGTGGGTAATGTGAACTCTTGTGATATATGGATTTTTACCATGGGGAAAATTAGCATTCAGCACTGACTCTGAGTTTCATAAAACCAACACAGAAAAATGAATAGTCTTTGTATACACAGACAAGGTAATGGTTGAGAAAGATCAGTTCCATTCACAATAGTTCCAAAATAATCAAATATCTTGGAGTAAATTTAACCAAGGATGTCAAAGATATTTAAGGTGAAAATTACAAAATGCCAAAGAAATAGAAAAAGACATAATAAATTGAAAAATTATCCATGTTCATGGATTGAAAGAATCAATATAATCAAAATGCCCATATTAGTAAAAGGAATTTGAAGATTCAATGTATTTCTAATGAAAATATTAAAGACATTCTTCACCTGTCCAGAACAAAATGATGCTAAAATTCATATGGAAACAAAAAAGACCCTGAATACCTAAAACAATCTTATGTAATAAGAACAAAGGCAGATGCATCACAATACCTGATTTCAAGACATACTACAAGGAAGTTATAATCAAAACAGCCTGGTACTGGACAAAAAATAGACTGGTAGACCAATGAAACAGAATAGAAATTCCAGGAGTGAATCCATGCATACAACTGATTTATCTTTGTTCAAGAAGCTAAAATCTACCACTGGAGAAATGAGTCTCTTTAACAAATGGCTCTGGGGAAACTAGATCTCCATGTGCAGAAGTATGAGATTAGACTCCTACTCACACTTCACACAAAAATCCACTCAAAAATGTATCAAAGACAAAAATCTATGGCCTGATACCATGAAATCTTTAAAGAACAATGGGGAAACTAGGCAAGATTTTGGCATAGGAAAAGAGTTCTTCGAGAAAACTCCAGAAGCACAGGCAATCAAATCCAAATAAGACAAATGGGATTACATAGAGCTGAGAATCTTCTTCACTGTAAAAGAACCAGTCAGCATAAGTAAGAGGTAATGGACAGAATGGAAGAAATTATTTGCAAACTACAAAACTGATACAGGGTTAACATCCAGAATCTATAAAGAGTTCAAGAAACTCAACAACAACAGCAACAATAACAGCAAACCAAGTTAAGAAATGGGAAAAGTAGTTGAACAGACATTTTTTAAGAAAGGAAATTCAAGTGGCCAACAGACACTTAGAAAATGTTCAGGGTCACTAACCATTAGGGAAATGCAAATAAAAACAACAATGAGGTTTCATCTCATGCCAGTTAGAACAGCCCACATACAGAAATCAACAAATGCTGAAGAGCATGTAGGTAAAATAGTACCCTGGTACACTGTTGGTGGAAATGTAAACTGGTGCAACCACCGTGGAAGACAGAGATCTCAGAGATCTGAATATAGACCTACCATACAGTGTAGCCATCACACCATCACTCTCCTGGGAATTTACACAAAACAAAAGAAAACAGTAGATGAATTACCTGAACCTCCATGTTTATTACAACACAATTGACAATAGCTAAGACAGAATCAATGCTGATGCCCATCAACTGATGACTGGCTAAAGAAATTTTGTTATAGTTACACTATGCAATACTACTCAGCTGAGAAAAAGATGAAATCCTGTCTTTTGTAATGAGATGGTCACAACTGAAAGCCATTATACTGAGTGAGATAAGACAATACTGAGATGATAGATACCGTATGTGTTCCTGGATCTGGGATAACTAACATAGTATCTAAAATATAATGTAATGGAGTGAAATAGATATCTTGAGATTTTAAAAAGTTATAAAAATTTTAAATCGAATTATAATTAATGAGAAAACTAAGAAGAGATAGACATGAATTAATAATGAAACCCCAGAATGGTGATAAAGCTGAGTACGAATGCATTCATGGATGAATTAAAAAAAAATACAAAATAATTAATAACAATTCTTTCCAAACAGAAAATTAAGGAAGGAAAGATTTCTATTTTATTTTAAGAGGAAAACAATACCCTAATAAGAATGGCAGGCAAAGCTGCTACAAAAAGAGGGAGCCCAAGCTGGTGCTGCGGCTCAATAGGCTAATCCTCTGCCTGTGGCGCTGGCACCCCAGGTTCTAGTCCTGGTCTGGGTGCCAAATTCTGCCCCAGTTGTTCCTCTTCCAGTTCAGCTCTCCTCTGTGGCCTGGGAGTGCAGTGGAGGATGGCCCAAGTCCTTGGGCCCTGCACCCGCATGGGAGACCAGGAGAAGCACCTGGCTCCTGGCTTTGCATCAGCATGGTGTACCAGCCGCAGTGTGCCGGCCGCAGCGGCCATTGGGGGGTGAACCAACAGAAAAAGAAGACCTTTCTCTGTGTCTCTCTCTCTCTCACTGTACATTCTGCCTGTCAAAAAAAAAGAAAAAGAAAAAGAGGTATCCCAAAAATTCATACCTATTATGCATTTTGATACAATAAATCTGTACAAAACAATTCCAAAATAAATGCAACTGCTTGTTTAAAAGATTTTACACAATAGATTTATTCTTAGAAAGCAAGGTTAGTTGAACTTATGAAAATGAATCATTGTCATAATGCCACATTATCATAATGAAGGGGAAAATATGACCATTTAAACTGATACAGAAAAAAAAAGTCACAACTCCTTATCATGATAGACTCAAATAATTAGTACTAGATAACTATCTCAACATAATAAACAATGAAAGAAAACTTTCACCATTTGTAATCTACATAGCCCTAGGAGACTTAATGAGACTAATTAGGCAAGAATGAAAACACATTCAAACTGAGAAGGAAGATATCTTTATGTATATATGCATGAGCACATACATTTGTATAGAGAAGCATTCCTGTTTATTAATCTGAATTATAACACAGATAACTTGAAATTCTTCAATAATCATCCAATTACTATACAAGCTGAAAGTTAGAAGTGATTAACATGTGCATTGGAGTGTGCAGAGTGCTTTGGAGCCTATGTGGATGGTATAGGCAGACCTGGGCATAGGTAGTGGTGATATCCTCATGGGCTGTGAAGAGACACATCACCTGGGAGTGTGGACATTGTTCTGGGTGGAGGGGTTTGGTGGCATGGAAGAAATCTGAATCTTCATGGGCAGTCTTCAAAGTTAGATGTGTGAGACCAATCCCTGGACTTGCTCTCCAAGTAGGGCCATATCCGGGAGATGGTGCTCAAGGATCTGCATGCCTTGAGACCCTCTTAATGGGCTGCAGGGACCCATCAGATACTGAGGATACAATTTATGGAAGGAATGATTAAGATTATGGTCCATGTCACCATCAGGTGGAGTTTCTCTGCTTACCAACATTGGGCTGATTGGCCCCATAATGGGAGGAATGGTCAGTCTCTAAGATCTGATATCTGAATTGTTGATTTAGGAATTCTTCCATCATGAAGTTAATTGGACCTAAAGGATCAAACTCAAGAAAAGGAGGTGCATGGGCTGGAATTGTGGTTTAGTATGCTAAGTCTCTACCTGTGGTGTGGGCATCACCTATGGGTTCCAGTTTGAGGCCTGCCTGCCCCATTTCCAATCCAGCTCTCTGCTAATGGCCTGGGAAACCAGTGTAAGATGGCCCAAGTACCACCTGCACCCATGTCAGAGACCTAGAAGAAAGTCCATGCTCCTGGATTATGATTGGCCCAGCTCTGGCTGTTGCAGGCATTTCAAGAGTGAACAAGTAGATAGAAAACAATTCTCTCTGCCTCCCTCACTCTCTGTAATTCTGACTCTCAAATAAATAAATAAATCTTAAAAAAGAAGAGGAAGTATCCATATAAAGATGTGCACATGGATGGAATGGGGATGATTAAGTGTCTTAGAAAATATGGAATATATCCTTGGTAAACCAGATGACACCAAATTCTGTTCTGATGTGGGTCTAACTTCCTGCATCAGATTTTATACTGACAGAAGCATCAGCAGGGGCTACTCACTGTCTGGGTTTGGATTCCATACCAATATAGACATAATCTACAGAGTTCTCTTCTTTAAAGCCCTACCGAGATAAGATGCTTTCCTTTTTTTTTCTTTTGATTTTGGCTAAATCACCAGATTTGTGCTTATAATGTACATTCTAGATTGATGATTTAGTGGCGTAGGTATTCTTAAGGAAATAAAAATGAACTACATAATTTCTACAAGGGCTATATTAGTAGCTTAAACTTGTAGAAATTGTACTTTTTGTTCAGAAAATAAGTTGTATGTTTTTCAATCAAAATTATGGAGAGAAAAACTGAGCTATATCTTTTGTAGTTTGCTCTGCTATAGAGATAAATATTATTGTGACATAGTGGGTTCTGTCTTTGCCCCAGTTTTTTTTCTTACTTTCATAAATTTTCCAAGGCATTTCTTACAACTACTCACTGTATTTATTTTGGTTATTTCCATATACTTCACAATTGTATTTCTCACTATTGTATTATACATTCCTTAACATATATTTTAAATATCTCTGATCATTCTGTCATATAAAGTTTCTTCAACACATGTAAGAATGCAAGTTGTGAATGGACAAGGCCACCTAAAATTCCTTTATGCAGAATTTTTCTTGACAAAAATTATTTATAAAAGTACAAGTTGGAGGGGATTCAAAGATGGTTGAATAGGGAAGAGAGGTGCTGATTCTGACAAGAGGAAGTACTAGAAAAAAATAGAAAGTAAATTCTCAGGGGAGAGTTGGAGAGAAGCTTGCAGGGAAATTCTACAGAAAGAATAGGAATGCTGTGGAGCAGCATGGAGAGTGCAGATACACAGCAGCAAGTGTCACACTACACCTGAATCTCACAATCCTCAAGGAGACAAAGGATTCTAATATCAAGGTGAGGGCACACAGTGGCAGCCTGTACCACTGATGATATGGCATGAGGGAGAACCTCTCAGACTACACTGAGTTTGAATCCATCTGGAGCCCAAGGGAGAGGGAGGATAAGCACCTCATCCAGTGAAGGAAAAGCACATTTCTTTCTCCTCATCCACAAACAAGGGTGCTCACAACAGGGAGAAGGTATCATCTTGACACCAGCAGAAGCTGCGGTGGCTCTCCTGTGCGTGACTGGGGGAGATTCCTAGAAGAAAAATGCTGTGTTCTCCACTGACTTTGAGTCTGGTTGGAAGGGTTGAGAGGGAGCTGTGCTCCTATTTAGGATTTAGAGGCACCCCCAACCTCTCAACATATCACAGGCTCTGGGGCTCAAACTGCCAAGGCAGATCACCCCTAAGCAGCTGGCTCTGAAAACAACTATGCTTTCTACATGGATGAGGCAGGCTCATGGGGCAGAGGGTATCCTCTTCACCCCATGACTGTTGGAAATCTGTGACTGCAAGATAGGGCATGGGGCCTAACTGGGTTTCTGGGCAATCACTGTGTCTGTCATCAGAAGCTCAGATCACCCTAACTGCCTGAGATAGGTCACTACAGAGGGTCCTATGCTCACCCTGAGGACTGCACAGATCCTGTTTTGCAGTTCATGCTTCAGCATGGGTGAGGTTTATACCCATCATGGGCTGATCCTGAGCATTGATCAACATGGAAGAGAGGAGTGAGGTTGTGATTATAGCAACAGGTATGATCCTACCCTCAACCATCTGACTATACATATTCACCAGGCCCAATGTGGGTGTCACCCCAGATTCTTGTCCCACACTTGAGCCCTGACCAGAGCTGACTTGCCTTATGAAGCAACTCTGTATTCAGTGAGGGAGCAATCACTCCACTCAGCCACAGAGGCACAGGTTGAAGATAAAACATTCCACTGAAAAGAGTTTAGAAGAATACTAATCACATTTTTTAAATATGAATGTAAATCCTCCTCCAAATAGTTGCTGTTCATGCTTGTATCTAAAGTATCACAAGTTGATTCCTTTGATTGAGGTCAGGTGCCATGCTGAAAAATGCAGAGAGTACCTCACAAAATGGTACTGGGAATGAAGGGAATGAAAGCACAATACCAACAGAAATTAGAGACATATATACTCACCTAAAATGACATGTAGTCTTCAGAACCAAAACCAAATGTATTGAAATGACCTTACTATAAGGCACATTATATTTCCTAAAGCATAAGAACATTTCCATAATAAAAAATTGATGCAACTTTTAATATGCAAAGAAGAGAATGATGTTTTCAAAAATATTGTATTTACTTCCTTAAGTAAAACTTGACCATTTGGTGGCTGTGATAAAAAGATTCCTTAAAAATCTGAAAGAGAACAAGAAAAACACTGCCATAATTAAATTACCAGATTGGCATCATTGGATCTTTGCCACTAACAACAAGAATGCTATCCAAAAAAAAAAAAACTAAACTTAATTCTGAGGAATTCCGTATTGTAAAATTAAATCTCTGAGCATGTGATACTTTACTATCAGTGAAAGGATTTTTATTGAAGATCAAATTTTCAATTCAATCATCTGTAAAAAATGAATGTTTTAAAATTGAAAATATGGTGCTGGCTCTGTGGCACAGCAGTTAAAGCCATGGTCTGTGGTGCTGGCATCCCATGTGGGTACCAATTTGAATCTCCGCTGTGCTACTTCCTGGCTCACTGATGGTGTGCCTGGGAAACCAGCAGCAGATAGCCCAAGTATTTGGACCACTGCAGCCATGTGGGAAACCTGGAAGAAGCTCCAGGCTCTTGTTTCAGATTGGCCCAGCTCCAACCACTGTGGCCATTTTGAATGTGAACCTAAAAGTGGAAAACACCTCTCCCTCTCTCTGTCTCTCTCTTTCTATTTCTCTCTCTCTCTCTCTCTTCTTCCTTCACTCTCTCTCTGCCTTTGCATTTCTGTAACTCTGCCTTTCAAAGAAATAAATGTTTTTAAAAATGGAATTGTGTCCTTAAATCTTAAACTATACAGAGTAAAACAAGTGAAGCACAATGTAAATAGAAGGAAAAAATACGATTCATATAAACCAATGAAACAGAAAACAGAAGCATGGCATAGAAAAATGAATGATATGAAAATATGCTTTAAAGATGATCAATACAGTACAGCACACTTGAGAATAGACAATTGACAATTTAACAATAATAGGAAGTGAAAGAGATAGCATCCATAAAATGGTTAGATGAATAATATAAAGTAATATGATAACACATTTCTGCAAAAATGAGAATTTACATGAGATAGATAAACTGAAGGCTGCCCAGGGACAAACTGTTCTCAGGGTTAGTTGATTCTTTGAGATGGTAAAGGACTGGCTTGTGAATGCAGTTTTCTAGGCAAACTCCACAATTCATCACACAGCACCAACTGCCTTTTTTTGTATAAGGTTTTCACATTTTAATCTGGCATTCTTCTGCTAAATCACTCCAAAGCCAAGTGACAGAAAATCAGAGATACCCAGCTACTACACTCTAGACTTCCAAAGAAGCTAATCCCAAGCCTCTTTACCCTATTTAACCTGGGCATTCTCATTGATTCTCATTAAAAGCACAATAAAAACTATTCATTTTAAAATTTTATTGAATTGTACACTTTTTTTTTTTGACAGGCAGAGCTGATAGTGAGGGAGAGAGAATCAGAGAGAAAGGTCTTCCTTCTGCCATTGCTTCACCCTCCAATGGCTTCCCCAGCCAGCGCATCATGCTGATCTGAAGGCAGGAGCCAGGTGCTTCTCCTGGTCTCCCATGCGGGTGCAGGGCCCAAGCACTTGGGCCATCCTCCACTGTACTCCTGGGCCATAGCAGAGAGCTGCCCTGGAAGAGGGGCAACTGGGACAGAATCCAGAGCCCCGACTGGGACTAGAACCCGGTGTGCCAGCACCGCAGGTGGAGGATTAGCCTGTTGAGCCACAGCACCAGCCAAATTATACACTTTTATAGGTCACAATTAAATATTTCAATGCATAAACACAGTGAGAACTGATTGAAGAAAGCTTTCAACCTCTCTACCTCTCCACCACATTTATTTAGTAACTTAGTCCTCTCCTTCATTTCCTTATGAAACATACACCAAAATTTATGCATGAAGACATAGAAAATTTGGATAGACCAATAAGCAAGGTTGAGATTGAAATGTAAAGCCTTCCTACAAAACTAAGCTCAGAAATTGGTGGCTTCGTTGATGCATTCTACCAAACTTTCAAGGATAAACTAACATTAATTCTTCTTAAAATA
The DNA here is from genome assembly GCF_051225735.1 of Oryctolagus cuniculus. Classification (NCBI taxonomy): domain Eukaryota; kingdom Metazoa; phylum Chordata; class Mammalia; order Lagomorpha; family Leporidae; genus Oryctolagus; species Oryctolagus cuniculus. The sequence continues at coordinate 92,195 of NW_028301700.1, read as the reverse complement.
TTCAAAACAATGGATAGGGAGGGAACCACTCAAAACTTACTCTATGAGGCTGAAATTAACTTAAAGATAAAACCAAACAAGGGTACAATACAAAAGAGAACTAGGAACCATTATCCTTGATGAATGTAGCTGCAAAAACATTTGAGAAAATAAAAGCAAACTGAATTCAATGACACATCCACACTGACCAAATTAATTTATACCAGGGACTCAGGGCTGTTATAGCATACCCAGATCAATAAATGTGATACATAACATCAATAAAATAAGGATTAAATCCATACAAGTTCTTCAGTAGATGCAGAAAACGCATTTGATAAAATACAATATCCTTTTTATGATAAAAGTCATAAAAATTGGGTATAGAAGGAATGTACCTCAACAAAATAAAGGAAATATATGTCAAGCCCACAGCAAATATCATATAGAATGGGGAAAAACTGGAAGAATTTGGACTAAGATCTGCAACTAGACAAGGATCTCCACTATCACCACTTTTATTCAATATGGTTCTGAAAGTTTTATTTAGAGCTATATAATGCAAGAAAAAAGAAACAAAAAGGATAAAGTTGGAAAGGTGGAAATTAAAGTAACACTATAGTTTATATGATTCTTTATATTGGGAAACAAAAAGACACCACCAACAGACTATTAGGACTTATATGAGAATTCAGCAGTTTCACGATGCAACGTGAACACACAAAGATCCATATAACTCATACTTATCAACAATTATCTTGCTGAAGAAGGACTTATAAGAACTCTTCCATTCACAAAAGCTACCAAAAATTAAATAATGGAATATTTTAACAAAGTATGTAAAAGATTTCTACCATGAAAATTAAAAAACATTAATGAAAGAAACAGAAGGTACAAACAATGAAAAAAAAATCAATGCTTCAAATATTGTAAGAATTACAATAATTATTCCAAATGTCATTATCTCCTAAATTTACAGATTCAGTACAATCCCCATCAAAATTTCAAGGACATTTGTTACAGAAAAAAATCTTAAAATTTATACAGAAATGTAAATGTCATTAAATGACCAAATCTGTCTTAAACAATAAAAATAATGCTATAGGCATCAAATAGATTACAATACACACTGCAGGATGATTAATATTTAAAAAGCATGGCACTGCATAAAAATAGACATGTAACCCAAAGGAACAGAATATAAAAAGCAGAAATAGCTGTACATCTACAATCAATTAATATGTGATAAATGTGCTAAAAAGATTCAAATATTGTGAAAATTGGATTTATACAAGCAGAAGTTTGAAATGTGACCACTACATTATACTCTATGCAAAAAATGCCTTTAAATGAATCAAGAATCTAATATTAGGATATAAAACTATCAAATTATTAGAACAAAGCATAGGGGAAATGTTGCAGTACATTGGTCTAAATAAAGATTTTTTTATATATAACATTCCAGAAGCACAGGCAATAAAGAAAAAAATAGAAAAATGGGATTATATCAAGCTTAAGATGCTTCTGCGCTGCAAAGAAAAAAACATGAAAAGAAAAATGAGAGTGAAAGAATCAGCAAACTATGTATCTGATAAATGATTAATATCCAGAACATATAAAGTAGCTCAAGAAATCAACAAGACAATATGGTTAAAAAGTGGACAAAGGATATCAATGTATATTTTTCAAAAGAAACACAAATGACCAACAGACACATGCAAAAATATTTAATATCACTAACCTTCAGGAAAATGCAAATAAAAACCTCAGTTGTATATCAATCTACCCCAGTTAGAATGGCTACAATGCCAAGATCAAAATGTTAAAAATACTGAAAACATTGTAGAGGAAAGAATGCACTAATATACTATTGGTGGGAAAAAGAATTACTGTAACTGTTATAGAAAACAGTATAGATTTTGTATCTGTGTGGGTGCAAACTGTTGAAATCTTTACTTAGTATATGCTAAGGTGATCTTCTGTATATAAAGATAATCAAAATGAATCATTTTTTTTTTGACAGGCAGAGTGGACAGTGAGAGATAGAGAGAAAGATTTTCCTTTTTGACACTGGTTCACCCCACAATGGCCGCTGCGGCAGGTGCACCATGCTGATCTGAAGCCAGGAGCCAGGTGCTTCTCCTGGTCTCCCATGCAGGTGCAGGGCCAAAGCACTTGGGCCATCCTCCACTGCACTCCCGGGTCATAGCAGAGAGCTGGACTGGAAGAGGGGCAACCAGGACTAAAACCCAGGGTGCCAGTGCCAGAGGTGGAGGATTAGCCTGTTGAGCCACAGTGCTGGTGAAAATTAATCTTGATGAAGAATGGGATGGGTGAGGGAGTGGGAGATGCGATGGTTGTGGGTGGAGGGAGGTTAAGGGGGGGAACGTTGCTATAATCCAAAAGTTGTACTTTGGAAATTTATATTTATTAAATAAAAGTTAAAAAATAAGAGAAAGAAGAAAAAAAAACAGTATAGAGGGACATAAAAACTCAAGGTGGATTTACTTTATGATCCAATTATTTGACACAGTGGGATATATTCAAAGAAATAAAATCAACGTATAAAACCTGTTTATGGCAGCCAAATGCACAATAGAAATGATATGGAATGAGATTAGTTGTCCATAAACTGCAGGTTGGATATAGAATATATATATATATATATATATATATATATATATATATATATATATATATATACATACACACACACACACACACACACACACATATGTGACGGAATATGACAGCCACAAAACAATGAAATCCTGGCATTTACATCAAAATAGATGCAACTGGAGATTATTATGCTTCTGTTATTTGTGGACATTAATATAGAAAAATATAAAAATTGCATGGATATATTATTTTTATATAGATATAATTCTTTATTGAATTATGCCATGTATATGAGAATATACCATTATTCCCATGCTATGATTATTGCAATAAATCCATTTTGTGATATTAATGGATTTGTTTTCAAAAAAGTAAACATCAACTTTATTATTATAAGCTATAGTTATCCTACTGTACTATGGAATATTAAAATTTATTAATTCTGTGTTTTGACACTCCTTATCCAACCTTTCTTTACCCTGACCCCATAATGCCTAGTCTTCAGTAGTTATTATTACAATTTCAGATCTTTTTTTATTAAACTTTCATATAAGTGTGATAACACATTGTTTTCAACTTTCTTTTGGGAAATATTGGCTGATTTCACTTAATATAATAATTTCCAGTTGGATCCATATTTGGGTAATGTTAGAATTTCATTCTATCCATGGCTCAAAAATATTCTGTTGTCTCTATGTATTGAATTTTCTTCTCCTATTCATGAATCAATTGACATCTACATTGATTCCATACCTCATTACTGTGTATAAAGCCAGGCATGAGAGCACAGGTTCTCTTTTATGTGTTAATTTCATTTCATTCAAACATATGACTAGATGTGGGATAGCTGCATTATAAATCAGATCTTTTTTTTAAAATTTTGTGGGGAACATCTATACTGGTCTCCACAGTGGCTGTAGTGAAGTTCATTCTCATTAACAAATTGTAAGTGCTCCTGTTTCTATGCATCCTCACAAGCATTTACTTATTGCCTGAGAATAGTCACTCTGTTTTAATTGGCATAATTGGTTCCTGAAGGTATAGAACTCTTAAACAGACCAATAACCTAACCAACAGGGAGTTTAACTCAGAAATAAACAACCTCCAGATAAAGGAAAGCCCAGCACCAGGTGGCTTCACTGCTGAATTCTAGCAAATTTGTAAAGAGGAACTAATTCCAATTCTCAAACTATTCAAAATATTTGAAAAGGAAGTAATCCTCCCTAACTACATCTATGAGGCCAGCATCACCTAAATTCCTAAAGCAGAAAAAGATATAAGAAAGATACTCATAGATGAATATTCCTGATGAACAGATATAAAGACCCCAACAAAATAACAGTTAACTGAATCCAATGACACTCCAGAAAGATCCTTCACTGGACAAGTTGAATTTATCTCTGGTATGCAAGAATGGTTCAACATACGGAAATAAATAAATATTACACATAACATTAACAAATGGAACAATAAAATTCATAAGATTATCTTAATAGATGCTGAGAAATCATTTGATAAAATATATCATCTAATGATAAAAGTCTTTATTCTTCAACACCATCAAGACAATATATTACAAACTCATAGCAAGCCTTATACTGAATGTGGAGAAGTTTGCAGCTTTTCCACTAAGATCCAGAACCAGCCATGGATGTCCACTCTCATCATTAGTATTCAATATAGTTTTCAAAGATTTATTCAGATCCATTAGGTAAGAAAAAGAAATTAAAGGAAAGGAGAAAGTAGAATAATTATCCTTATTTGCAGATGGCATGTCCCTATATATAGTGAAACCAAAAGACTCCACCAAGAGACTATTGGAACTCATAACAGTGTTTGGTAAAGTTGCAGAAAATAAAATCAACACACAAAAATTAATAACATTTTTATACAAAGAAAATTCCATGGCTGAAAATGAACTTGTAAGATCAGTATCATTCCCAATATTTACTAAAAATTTTAATACCTTGAATAAATTTAACCCAGGATGTGAAAAATCTCTATAATAAAAATTAAAAACATTAAAAAAAGAAATAGAAGACAACACACAAAAAAATGGAAGACTCTTGCATGTCTGTGGATTGGATTGGAAGAATTAATATATTGAAATACCCATCTACAACTAATCTTTCAAAAATGAGCTAAAATTAATCTCTTGTAAAAAAAGAGTCTTTTGAACAAATTATGTCAGAAAATTATATCTACGCATACAGAAGCATGAAAATTATATCTACGCATACAGAAGAAAGACCCCTACATTACATCTCATACAACAATCAACTAAAAATCTATGTCCTAATCTAAATCTATGTCTATCTAAATCTATGTCCTGATACAATCAAATTACTAGAAGAAGACATTAAGGAAATTGCAAGGCATTGGCATTGGAAATGTGTTTTTGGAAAAGACCACAGATTTACAGGTAATAGAAGCAAATACACAAATGGAATTAAGCTAAAAGGACGCTAGACTGCATAGGAAACACTCAGCAAAGTGAAAAGGTAATTAATGGAATTGGTTAAATTATTTCCAAATTATGAAATAAAGGATTAATATCCAGAATGTATTAAGAGTTCAAGAAGCTGAACATAAACAAAACAAACAATCCAGTTAATAAATAGGCAAAGGACATGAACAAACATTTTTCAAAGGATGAAATTCAAATGGACAACAATAAAAAAGTTCTCAGAATCACTAGCCACCAGGGAAATGCAAATATATAACACAATGAGAGGCCAGACTGTCCTTGTACCATGTGAACATATCTCCTGCAGCATCGTTGTGAGCAGCAATTTGAGTCCCAGTTGTTCCACTTCTGATCCAGCTTCTTGCTAATTCACCTTAGAAAGTTGTGGAAGATGGCCCATGTCCTTGGGCCCCTATACCATGTGGGAGATCCAAATGAAGCCCCTAGCTCATGCTTTTGATCTGGCCCAGAACTGATCATTACAGCTGCTTGGGAAGTGAACTAGTAGATGGAACATTCTCTCTCTGCCTGTGCCTCTCTTTCTCTGTAATTCTTTCAAATAAATAAATAAAGCTTAAAAAATTACAGTGAGGTTTCACCACATTCCAGTTAGAATACCTATCATCCAAAAATAAATAAGTAAATAGATAGATAAATAAATAAATAGATATTGGTGAGGATGAGGGATAAAAGGCACCCTAGTACACTTTTGCTATGACATAAAGTAGTACAACCATTTTTGGTGACAGTACCATAATTTCTCTGTAATCTGACAATATATTCACCATATGACCCAGACAACCCACCCCTGGGATGTACCCACAAGATATAAAATTGGCATGTGAAAGAGTGATCTGTACCCCCATGTTTATTGCAACACAATTCACAATAGCTAAGATGTGAAATCATCCCAGATGGCAATCAACTGATGACTTGATAAAGAAAATGTGATACACACACACACTATGGAATAGTACTCAGCCTGAAAATAATGAATTCCTGCCTTTTGTAATAAAACAAACGGACCTGGAAGCCATTATGATTAATAAAATAAGTCAGTCCCCCAAAATGACAAATATCCTATATTTCCCTGATTTGTAGTAACTATGATACAGAGTACAAAACTGTACATTATATGAATGAAATTGACATTTTGAGATTTAACTATTGTTTATAACCCTTGTCTATACTATTGAGGAATAGTGTGTTTTTTTTTTTTTTGTACTTACTACTTGTTGAATTGTTTGCTCAGTGGAAGGCTAAGTAACATAAACTGAAAGTATGTCAATGTAACTATGAAAAGAAAAAATAAGAAAAGAAGGCTGTAGAGAGGTTGGTAGCATGGGTAGGAGAGAGGCTAGGGCAGGATGTATCACAATTCTCCTAAATCTGTATATAAGAAACATCAAATTTGTTCACCTTATGTAAATAATTGAAAATAAAAATAATAAAAATGATCTCATTGATTTATAGATTCAAATGATTCCTTATAATACTCTAATAGTTATATTTAAAAATAAAATTAAAAAAAAAACCAGAAAATCCATATGGAATGACAAAGGATCCAAATGCCCAACATATTCTCAAAAATAATATTAATGATGGAAGTCTCACAATCCCTTAATTCAAAAGGAAAAGTAATCAAAAATTGTGGAAGTAGCATGAACACAGATGAAAAGATCAAAGTAATGGAATAGAGAAGCTAAGGGTGGGCATTTGGTCTCTCAGTAAAAATGCTGTTTAAGATGCCTGCATCCCTGCCAGTGCTGTGGCTCAATAGGCTAATCCTCTGCCTGCGACGCCAGCATACAGGGTTCTAGTCCCAGTTAGATCGCCAGATTCTGTCCTGATTGCTCCTCTTCCAGTCCAGCTCTCTGCTATGACCCGAGAATGCAGTGGAGGATGGCCCAAGTCCTTGGGCCCTGCACCCTCATGGGAGACCAGGAGGAAGCACCTGGCTCCTGGCTTTGGATCAGTGTGGTGCGCTGGCTGCAGCAGCGTGCCAGTCACAGCAGCCATTGCGGGGTGAACCAACGGAAAAAGGAAGACCTTTCTCTCTGTCTCTCTTTCACTGTCCACTCTGCCTGTCAAAAAACTTTAAAAAAAAAATAAAAAAAAGATGTCCACATCTCATACTACAGTATTTGGATTCAATTCTGGCTCCTGACTCAAGTTTCCTGTCAATGTTAAATATGACAAGTCATGATGTGACAAATAATTGGGTCTCTGCTACTTACCTAGGAGGCTAGGATTATAAGTATGGCTTCTGGTTCTGGTTCCAGTTACAGTGTGCAGATCTGGACATTACAGACATCTGGCAAGTGAACCAGCAGTTAGGAGCTGTGTCCATCTCTGCCACTCAAATTAACATACTACTACTAATAATGATAAGCATTAATATGTAATAAGCTATGTTAATAAATGAAAGTAAAGGTTAATTAATCTCATTAATCAAGAAAAAATTGACTGAATTCACCTTATCATTAAAACCATAAACAAACTATGAATTGAAGAGCATTTCCACAAGAAAGGCACATATAGGAAATCTATAGCAGACTTCAATAAATGGGAATAAGGCACAGATACTGTTAACACTTCTATTCATCAGTTGAGTAGAGGATTCTGCCAAAGAAATCACATAAAGAAAAAAGAAAAACTACAAGGGACAATTTATTGTCTCAGCAGTTTCTCTCCCAGCTATGCCACTAAAATATTCAAAATCCACATGAACACAATGGCTCACAGCAGCAATATTCATGAAAGCCAAATGCAAAAGCAACACAAATACTGAAGTATAAGAAAATATGTTATGAAGTACATCTTTCATAATGGTATGCTATTTGGCAATCAAAATTAATTATGAAATGACTACAGATCTAGTGAAATGCACAAGAAAAAAGAAATCAAAAGTAAAACCCCAAATACTGTAAGACTCTATGATTCCAATTTTAGGACACATCCAAAAAAGTTCATTCTCTGAAAAGAGACTTTAAATTAGTGCCTCTCTGTTGCTGATGGTGAATGAGGATTTATTGTGAATAATACTGATTATTTGGAATTAACAAAATGTGCTTATATTAGACTGTGGTAATCATTATGTAATTCCCAAAATTTTAGAAAGCATGGAATATTCACTTAAAACATGGGGCAGTTAGGTCTAGGCAGATAGCATCCTGAGTTTGGTCTTCACAGAATAAAGTGAAAATGAACAAATATGAGGGAGTTGGAGCTGGCACTGTGGCACAGCAGGTTAAAGCCCTGGCCTGAAGTGGCAGCATCCCCTATGGGCGCTGGTTCTAGTCCCAGCTGCTCTACTTCCTATCCAGCTCTCTGCTGTGGCCTGGGATAGCAGTAGAAGATGGCTCAAATCCTGTGCCTCTGCACCTGAGTGGGAGACCTGGAAGAAGCTCCTTGCTCCTGGTTTGAATTGGCACAGCCCCAGCTGTTGCAGCCATCTGGGGAATGAACCAGCAGATGGAAGACCTCTCTCTCTCTCTCTCTCTCTCTCTCTCTCTCTGCCTCTCTATGTAGCTCTCTTTCAAATAAATAAAATAAATCTTAAAAAAAACAAATATGAAAGAGTTTCACATGCTCTGTAGAACGTGAAATTAAAACACCCTCAATTTGGTTAAAAATATATAAAACTATAATATGAGGGAACTTACAATTCATGGACAATGTTTTTGTGTGAAAGAACTACGCATATGATTCTAGAAATTCTTACACCTTTTAATTCCTCATTTATTGCTTGAGATTGTTCAATTGCTCTACTTGAAATTAATTCCACTTATGCTTGAGAAATATCTCATTTTTCTTATGTGAAACAATGTAAAAGATGCATTAATCACCAATTTAAGGAAATTTTTGATTCCTAACCAAACCATGTACCATGACAAAATATCAATTCAGTTATTTCCAGATTGTCTCTCTTAATAAACTGCTTGCAAACATCATAATTTTAGCTGTGATACTAATTTAAATATTTTAACACTCCTTAATTTTAAACACTGAGTGAGATGCTTTTTGATTTTTTTTTTGTCTATAGTTATACATATATATAGGCTACAATGTGAAATTTTAATCACTGAAAACAGTGGCTACTGATCAAATCAGAGTAAGCAACATTCTCCCTTCTCTGGAATCGCACTTCATGATCAAGCCTTGGAACACTGTTGTTCTGTTTGCTTATAAAGTATAGAATACTTTACAGTGTACTACAGTCACCCCAGCATTCTATGTAAGACTAGAAATTAACAGCCATAATCTAACTCAGATTTGGTGTCAATTATCTAAATAGCTTTTACATACCACATTTCAAGACACACTACACGGTGGTTATAATCAAAATATTCTGGTACTTATACAAAAACAGATGTATAGACTAAGGGAACACAATAGGCATGCCAGAAGTCAATCCAAACATCTATAACCAACTTAAATTTGACAAAGGAACTAAAATCAATCCCTGGATCAAATACAGTCTCTTCAACAAATGCTGCTTAGAAAACTGGATTTCCACATGCAAAAGTATGAAGCAGGACCCTCATCTTGCACCTTATACAAAAATCCACTTAAAATGGATTAAAACCTAAATCTATGACCTGATAACATCAACTTATTAGAGAATATTGGGGAAACTCTGCAAGACATTGGCATAAACAAAGACTTCTTGAAAAAAAAAAAAAAACAGAGGCACAAGCAATCAAAGCAAAAATTCATAAGTGGGATTTCATCAAGTTGAAAAGTTCCTGTACTGCAAAAGAAACATCAGGAAACTGATGAGACAACTAACAGAATGGGAGAGATTATTTGCAAGCTATGCAATGGAAAAAGGATTAATAACTAGACTATATAAAGAGATCAAGAAACTTAACAACAACAAAACAAACAATCCAGTGAAGAAATGAGCAAAAGACTTACCCAGACATTTTCTAAAGAGGAAATGCAAATGGCCAACAGACGCAGGAAAAAAAAATGCTCAATCACTAATCATTAGAGAAATGCAAATCAAAACCACCAGGAGGTTTCACCTCACCCCTGTTAGAACGCCTTTCATACAGAAATCAACAAACAACAAATGCTGGCAAGGATGTGGGAAAAAAGGTACCCTAATCTGCTGTTGCTGGGAATGTAAACTGGCACAGCCACTATGAAAAACAGAATGAAGATACCTCAGAAATCTAAATATAGGTCTACCACATGACCCAGTTATTCTACTTCTTGGAAGGTACCCAAGGAAAATGAAACCATCATATGAAAGAATTATCTGCACACCCATGTTCATTGCAGCTCAATTCACAATAACTGATACATTGAATCATCCCAAATGCCCATCAACTGAAGACTGGGAAAATAAATTATGGGATATGTACACTATGGAATACTACATAGTGCTAAAAATGAAACCTAGTCATTTCCAACAAAATTGAAGAATCTGGAAAACATTATACTTAGTGTAATGAGCCAGTCCCCAAAAGACAAATATCACATATTCTCCCCAACCTGTGATAACTAGTAGAGCACCTAAAAGCTGATCTGTAGAAGTGAAATTGACACTTCGAGAAGCAGTGACTTGAACAGCTCTTGTCTTGATAGTGGAAGAGCATTTTTTATACTATTTTTTGAACTCTTGTATATAAAGTCAATTGAAAATAGATCTCAGTAAAAAGAGTGGAAATAAGAGAGGGAGAAGGAAGAGTAGTTTGGAAGTATGGGTGAGAGGATGGGTATGATGGGAAGGATCACCATATACTTAAAGTTGTAATTATGAAGTGTATGAAGTTTCTGGCTGTAAAGCTTTATAGCTCCGCATACATTCCTACAGTCTTACTTCTAAGGGTACAGGTTAAAAACTTTCCATGAGGTCCCATATCCCTTAAGCTGGGGGTAAAAATACCATCTTAAGTGCTAAAGTTATCATATGAATAGGATTGAGGTTCTGGTAATAATAATAGAAATTAAAAGAAGTGAATGCTCCAACATGGGAAGCATTCCACACAGCAGACTCACAAAATAACAATCACTTTAAATAGCACTATGACCTCAGAATCAGCCCTTAAGGTATTCTAGTCTGGCTGAAATACTCATGAGAGCATTTCAGGAATGGACAGCCAAGATATTGTGGCAATAAATGTCTTACATGAAGGAACTCGGTGGGTGAAACCTCAGAGGAAAGAAGTGGTCATCAAAGAATGAGGGAGGAGAGAACTTCCACTTTGTTTATGGCTTTGTCTAAATACTGATGGAGTTTGTGGGTTCAAAATGCTTCCATAGCCTAGGCAGCTCACGCCAAGAACTTTGGGTGATCACTGATGTCATACATAAGAGTGTTAATTGTTAAATTAACCAAAAGATTCATTGTGCATTAACTTACCATGCAGGAACTCTGTCCTCAAAGAGTTCTATTTTTTTTTTTTTTAGTATTCTCAAGATCATTTATTTTTCAAAATTGCTCTGTTGGTTTAAGTCCAATCAAAACCACAATCCACTTTCTTTTGTAGAAATGTTTTAGTTGGTTCTAAGAACCAGGTACAGACAAAGAAACTTCAGGGGGAAAAGATGGCATATTTATACCTCTTCACTTATATCTTTATGCCTGGAAATAAAGTTTCAATATTCAAGACAGGATGACTTATAAAATATATATAAATATCAGCACATTGATCAATGGATGCAATGCACATGCACTAAGTTGATTGTTTTATAATCATAGATAATGTACTGAAGAATTTTCAACAATTTTCTGTTGGAAAAAGTCATTGTCCATGTTAAACAAAAAGAAACATGGAATCTATGCCTGTACATACATAAAATAATTGATTATTCATAATACTAGAAATGAAACATGAAATTCTAGAACTTCAAAGAATATATTAGAAAACATATTTTTATCTTTTGGTTATTCACAGAATCCTTTTTTTAATAATAAAAATATAATTCTTTTTTCTTTGTTGTGTTAACTTTTCACATTTCTTCTTTCTCATTTTTATATAATGTCAATATATGTTAAATATGTATTATATATAAAATATATAATTTTGTATAATTATAATGAGAACAGATTTCATGTATTTCAAGATACAATTCTAAGAACACTTTTCCTCTCTCCCTTCCTCAATCCCCTTCCTTCCTTTGCTTATTTTTTCCCTTTACTTTTTGCAATAACATAATTTTCTTCATAATCACAAACTTGAAGTATCACTAACCATAATGTTCAACAGTTAAAAAGTAGAAAGACCACTGTTCCACAGGAATACAAAGACTATAAGCAATAATCAAATCATTAGATATCGGTTTCATTCTTATACATTTTTGTATTTTATATTAACTATCAAATATCAGAAAAAACGTGATACTTGTGTTTTTGGAACTGGTTTATTTCACTAAGCATATTGGTCTCCAGTTGCATCTATTTTGTTGAGAAAGGCAGGATTTCTTTCTTTTTTATGGCTGAGCACATTTTCTTCATCAATTGATGGACATCTGGGGTGTTTTCATAGGTTTGCTATTCTGAATTAAACTACTATAACATAGGAAAGATTACTATTTCATATGATAATTTCATTTCCATTGGGTAAATTACCAGGAGTAGAATAGCTGTTTCATATGGTAGGTCTATTTGCAGATTTCTGAAGAATCTCCAGACCTTTCTCTGAAGGGAGGAGAGAACCTCCACTTTGACTATGACCTTGTCTAAACAAGATAAGAGTTGGAGAACTCAGAGGGCTTCCATAGCCTTGGAAACTCATGACTGGAGCCTAGGGAGATTACTGATGCCATAGGCAGGAGTGTCAATTGGTAAAGTCAACAACAGGAGTCACTGTGCACTTACTCCTCATGTAGGATCTCTGTCCTTAATGTGCTGTGCATTGAGATTTAATGCTATAATGAGTACTCAAACAATATATTTCACTTTGTGTTGCTATGTGGGTGCAAACTGTTAAAATCTTTACTTAATGCATACTAAACTGATCCTCTGTAAAAAAAAAAAAAAAAAAAGAAGAAATTATCAACTCCCAACTTGACTCTCACTGGGATTAAACATGACAATAGGTCTGATCTGATTTCATCATCATTTAAAAAAAATCATCTATTATTTTTCACTTTATGTATCTGTGTGGGAGCAAACTGTTGAAATCCTTACTTAATGTATACTAAGCTGATCTTCTGTATATTAAGATAATCGAAAATGAATCTTGATGTGAATGGAAGGGGAGAGGGAGTGGGAAAGGGGAGGGTTGTGGGTGGGAGGGACGGTATCGGGGGGAAGCCATTGTAATCCATAAATCGTACTTTGGAAATTTATATTCATTAAATAAAAGTTAAAAAAAAAGAAAAAAAAGAAAAGAAAAAAAAATTTTAAATGAATAGTAAAAGCTGACTAGGCTGTAGAGGAAAAGAGTTCTATTATAAACATGTCAAAGTGCTCCCAAAAGGCGTATCATTCTTGGGTGCTTCTTAAAAATTAAGGTTCTAACAAAAAAGTGAAATTAACTTGTAGATGCAATGATTTTGAACAGCCTTTGTCTTGACTGTTGAGGAACAGTTTTTTTATTGATGTCCAAATTGTTGAACTCTTTGATTACTATAGAGTTGGTTTTCTGTGTATAACGTTAGTCAATAATAGGTCTTCATGGTGAATGGAACTGGGGATGGGAAAGGGAGGAGGAGGAGTGAGAGAGTGGGTGTTAGGGCAGGTATGGTGGAAGAATAGCTATGTTACTTAACTTGTACTTATGAAATGCATAAAGTTTGCATTCCTCAAATAAAAGGTTTCATTGAGGGGGGTGAAATTAATTAGTCTTAAAAAAGAGACACTCAAAAACAAAGACAGAAAAAATACTCTCTTCAACTTGTCACTTCACAAATGCTTAAAAATTCAACAATGATTTAGATATAACACCAAACACAGGTGACAAAAATGAAAATAAGGAAATAGGACTGTAAAGAACAACAACAAAAAACTATATGCTAAAGGAAAAGATAAAAACAGAAAGCAAAGAAGGGGAGAAAATATTAGCAAACAGTATGATTAAAGAAAGAATACATAAGACATACAGAAATCAATAGAAAATATAATAAAAACTGATAAATGACCTAATCAGTTTGCACAAATGATCTGATCTGTTTTTCCAGTGAAGACACACAAACAGCTAATAGGGCTCAGTATGGATCATCAAGACTAAAATGGTTATCATCTCATATACGTAAAAATGGATATTATCAAAAAGTACAAAAAAAGGTAACAAGTATTGAACCAGGTGTGGAGAAATGGGAACATATAAATTGGTTGTAGGAATGTAAATTGGTACATCCACCATGAAAAACACTATGGAGATGCCTCTAAAAAATGGAACAAATGACAAAACAATCTCATTAATTTATGTGCATCCATAAGAAATAAAATCACTATCTCAAAGGTACACCTGCACATCCATGTTCATGGAAGCATTATTTACAAGAATAAAATATTGAAATAACCACATTGTCAGCAGATCAAAAGATAGAGCATGATACTCACAAAAAAAATAAATGCTACTCATTTGTGGAATCTAAGAGAGTCAATCATAAGCACAGAATATAACGAGGGTTGCGAAGGGCTAAGGGTGAAAGAAACTGGAAGATGCTAGTTGAATGACACATTTGCAGTTAGGAGATAAATTAACATTGAGTTGTATAATAGAGCACAGTAATGATATGAATACAGTATTAGATACAACAGGTTAACATCTGAAATATCTTTTAAAAACTATGTAAGGTGATAGATATGCTAGTTAATTATCCTAATCACTTCACAATATATATGTATAAGGGGACACTAAAAGGTTTCTGATAAAGGGCTTAAAATATAATGTGATTATTCCATAAGTTTGTAAAAGTCCCCCACATTGCAAAACATGTTGCAGGCCTTGAATGTATACTAATTTTGTCTGTCAATTATACTTAAATAATCTTTAAAAAATTACGCTATCAAACTAAAAATTAAAAAAAATTAACTTAGGAATCCGGGTTTATATCTTCGAGGTGGAAAGATAATCAAGGAACATAAACAGTTTTTAAAACAGTCAGAAACATGACCAGCTAAAATTTGTATTTTGAAAGTTCAGAGACAGATGACAGCCTGCCAATATAAGATGGCTCAGATAACATCCATATATCAATATACAGTGTCCTCCTGCCCTCCTATAACCTGTACAAAAACCTGAGTCAAATAAAACTTTGTTTTTAATTTACCTAGTCTAGGACACTGTTATTGTCAACAGAAAGCAGGGGCAAGATTCCGAAAGAGCTGTGCTGAGACCCTGCTTCTGACATAATCAGAAAACAAGGGGAACGAGGTCAGCCCTGAAAAAAGTAAGCGAGGACTCCATGAAGAACAACACCTCCCCTGCATGAACCCCACACACAGGGTCTGGGTTCTCCCTGGTGTCCATCGCGTGCTCACCACACAATCTGGGAGGCCGGGGGACGCCACCAACACTGGTTCTCAGAAACTGGTCCAGCCGACAACTGGCTGTGAGGAGACAGGACTCCAGGAGTCCCAGCTGCCAGCCCAGCCCCGACACCGCAGACCAGAGTGGGCCGAGGGAAGGGCCGTGCCAGCAGGGAGATGCGGCCCACAGATTCCCAGAGAGGACCCTGGGGAGGCCCACCTCAGACCAGCCTTCTCCACAACTTTCCCCAACTCCTCCTTCCCCACATCTGCATGCCAGGACTCTCACACTCACCATGACAGCTTCCGAGGGGAGCGCTGTCCTGACGCTGAGTTACACCGGAATTCAGTAAACACCAGAGGCCCCGCCCTGGACCTCTCTCTGCTGTGACGCTGGAAGACTATTATGGAGTCAAGATCTCACGTGATTACGTAGCATTCACGCCCCACGCCTGATTGGACAGCGTGGATATCCGTGAGCGTGCACAACGTTACCAAAGTCGCATCAATCAGCATCCTCCACAGTGCTGACAAACAACTTCAGATGTTGCAGGAAGGAATAATAAGAGGTGAGCCCTGTGTTCCATTCTGAAATTGTGTCCTGCCGCCAGGGGGGTTTTCACCTCCCTGGTCCACCACCTGCTGGCCCACTCCTGCCTCCAGGGTCTTTCCTGCGAGGATCCTACCTGGGCTCACAGCAACCTGCTTCAGATTAGTAACAATTTAAAGGCTGTTAGGCCAGCGCCTTGGCTCACTAGGCTAATCCTCCACCTTGCGGCGCTGGCACACCGGGTTCTGTCCCGGTGGCCCCTCTTCCAGGCCTGCTCTCTGCTGAGGCCCGGGAGTGCAGTGGAGGGTGGCCCAAGTGCTTGGGCCCTGCACCCACATGGGAGACCAGGAGAAGCACCTGGCTCCTGGCTTCGGATCAGCGCAGCGCGCGGGCCACAGCGACCATTGCGGAGTGAACCAACGGCAAAGGAAGACCTTTCTCTCTGTCTCTCTCACTGTCCACTCTGCCTGTCAAAAAGAAAGAAGAAGAAGAAGAAGAAAAAAAAAAAACAATTTAAAGGCTGTTTATTAGCTCCTGAGCATTTTTCTTCGTATGTGTGACGCACTTTACAGTTGTTTTTATATTGCTTTAAAGAACGTTTAGAGACAGATAATTTAATCCTTTTATTTCCATTTCTCTTGCAGATTTTTTCTAGTCTGCCTATTGTCCTTTAGTATTATTTTTATTTGTTTCATACTGATTCTTAGTAATGACTGGATTTTATGATCTTTCTAGTAATCTCATTTATCAGTTTTTTTTAAAGATTTTCATCAATTATCTGTATATAAGCATAATCCGACGCATTCACATTGTATTACATAGGAATTGAGCTTTACAACTTGTTTGTTTTTTGCTGCTTATTTCCCTGACCACTCTTGCAGTAGAAAGTTGGAGAGAGAAAGTGCAGGCATTGTCTAAGTTTACTTCCAGGGAAAATACTTTCAATGATCCTGTATTAGCTGTGTAGTTTTTTATAGGTTCCTTGTGCTCTTGATCATATAAGGAGATCACTGACTTTTCTCTTGTTCTCCTAGCAGTTTTATTTTGTACTAGATGCTGAACTTTATCCAATGCTTTTCAACACATAATCTACATGATCGTGTGATTTTCCTTTACTGTTTACTTCCTGGATGCCTGGTCTGAAAATCGTAACCACTATTGCATTTTTCATTACTACTTGTTTGCTATGGATATGTTATGTTTTTATGAAGTGAGTTCATTTATTATATTGATATGTTGTTTAAGATACTTGTAGCTGTGTTTATTGAAGGGGTACTTTAAAAAAAGTAAGTTCTGGTCCATTTGCATCATCTTTAATGTAATGTTGGTTTTCCAAAAGAAATTTAAAAAATTTTTCTCTTCTTATTTCCACTTTGAGTATGTATGGGAAATGTAGATTTGCATTTTCCTCTTTCAAACTCTGAGGTATTCTTTAAATCTGTATCTTAAATCTAGATTTGTGAGACTTTTTTCATTATTGATTTGTTGGAATTTTTAAAATGTGATTCAATTTACTTGGTTTATATGAGTTTTTTCTAATTTGTATTTTTGTTTTGGAAACTGATTTTCAAAATACAATGAATTTTGAACTCTGTAGTCATATTTTTACCCCTAAAGCTTTAACTGCTTTCTCCTTATATCTTGGAAAAGGCTTATAATCTCTAGAAAATAATGATCTTGTTTAACTTATGGAGACAGTTGTTTGTGTTACTGTTCCATTTGTTTCCTTAAATGCTTTTTTAATGGTTTGTTAACATTGTTAACATTTTTATTAAAAAAATTATATCCTTGTTTTTTGTGCTACTTTATATGGTATTTCATAGATATCTGTCATTATCTTTTTCTCTTGCTTTTATTAAATATTCTCTCAATATTTTTGATTCTTGACAAAGAAGATGTAATCTTTGATTTTCAGTGTTTTATTTTAACATCATAATTTAAAGCTGTACATTATCTCCAGGCACTGATTTATCTGCATTCTCTTTATTCTCTCTTGTGTTTCCAAACCCAGTATATGCAGGCCCTGTCTGTCTATCAGTGTTTCGACCCCCATGGGCCTGCAGCCATCACAGGCTAAATGTGTCTCAATGTCTGCAACCCATATGTTCTGATTGGTAACAGATTCATTGCACTCCTTTTCTTTACTGTTGTATGCCTAGTAATCTCAGCACATCAACTACCATTTCCATGTCTGGAAAAGAACTATGAGCCCTCAAAACCTATCACATCCTCATAGAGCCATGTCTCTCCTGATTTCTTTTAGAGAAACAACTAAAATTTCCCAGACATCTAAGGTAGACATTCCCTTATTTACTACTGACAACATCTGAATCATCTGATCTGTACTCATCATCAGTTTTTATTTTTTTCTTTATGGGGATGTTATTTAATTGCCAAATTTTATTGATGCTAATGAGATTCATATAACTGATTTTTCTATTTACTGGAGTGTCCTGAATGGCAAAACTCCACCCTCACAGAGCATATATGAAGATTGTTTTACAAATTATATATGTAAAAATAGTTAAGTTTTTAAAGTGCTCTGGAGAAAAAAAAATAATTGATAGGTCCTACTGTAGAGGACAAAGATTACTTCAGCTCTAACACTTTGAAAAACTCAACTATGGGCAATTATTTGAGTTTAACACATAATGACAGGGGCTGGCACTATGACATAACAGGTACAGCCACTTCCTGCTGTGCTGGCATCTCATAAGGGCATCAGTTCGAGTCCCAGCTGTTCCACTTCTGATCCAGCTCTCTTCTATGGCCTGAAAAATCTGTGGAAGATGGCCCAAGTCTTGGGGCCCCTGCACCTACATGGGAGACCTGGAAGAAGCTCCTGGACCTGGCTTTGATCTGTGCAGCAATGGCCATTGTGGCTATCTGGGGAGTGAGGCAGCAGATGGAAGACCTCTTTCTCTATTTCTGCCTCTCCTTCTCTCTTTGTGTAACCCTGACTTTCAAACAAATAAATAAATATTTTATAAAAAATAATGACAGAGAGTAACTTTCAGTACGAAAGGTAGAAAGATTGCCTTTAAGTTGAAGCAAAAACATATTTAATGATCTTTATGAGGGAAAGAAAAATATGGAAGTATTGACCTGGAAGCTAAAGACAAAAGTGAATTCCTGTGATTATAGTCAATGCAAAGTAATTTAATCTTCAAAATTACTGAGAAAATAGATTGAAAATGTTCTACCTCTGAAAAATGTGCAAGTTTATATGTATGATAATTCTCTTTATTAAGCCATTACACAATACATACATATTTCAAAACAATATGTATAATGATACTGTAAAATTTCACATAAAGTGGAATTAAATGATTTATATTAAGAAAAATAAAATAGATTTATAGATAGGTATAATGCAAATTTTCAATGTGTTTTTTAAGATCCTTTATATGAATGGATTACAAATTTTCTTGCACAAAAGTACACTTGTCTTTGAATTTCATCCTCCTCAAATATTTTGAAATACTCATTGTATGTAATATGTGACTATATACTGTATATATTTTAGCTTTTATTAAGATCACTAGCCATCAGGGAAATGCAAATCAAAACCACAATGAGGTTTCACCTCACCCCAGTCAGAATGGCTCACATTCAGAAATCTACCAACAATAGATGCTGGCGAGGATGTGGGGAAAAAGGGACACTAACCCACTGTTGGTGAGAATGCAAACTTGTTAAGCCACTATGGAAGTAAATCAGGATATTCCTCAGAAACCTGAATATAACCCTACCATTCAACCCAGCCATCCCACTCCTTGGAATTTACCCAAAGGAAATTAAATTGGCAAACAAAAAAGCTGTCTGCACCTCAATGTTTATTGCTGCTCAATTCACAATAGCTAAGACCTGGAACCAACCCAAATGCCCCTCAACAGTAGACTGGATAAAGAAATTATGGGACATGTACTCTATGGAATACTATAGCAGTCAAAAACAATGAAACCCGGTCATTTGCAACAAGATGGAGGAATCTTCAACATGGGAAGTGAGATACACAGCCGACTCATAGAATGGCAGATGTCCTAAACAGCACTCTGGCCTCAGAATCAGCCATTAAGGCATGTGGATCTGACTGAAAAGACGATAAGAGTATTTCAGGCATGAAAAGCCAAGACACTCTGTCAAAAAAAAAAAAAATGACCTAAATGAAAGATCTCCGTGAGTGAGATCCCAGTGGAAAGAACAGGTCATCAAAGAAGGAGGTACCTTTCTCTGAAGGGAGGAGAAAACTTCCACTCTGACTACGACCTTGTTGAAATCTGATCAGAGTCGGTGAACTCAAAAGGCTTCCATAGCCTTGGCAACTCATGACAAGAGCCTAGGGAGATTACTGGTGCCATACACAAGAGTGTCAACTTGTTAAGTCAACAACAGGAGACACTGTGCACTTACTCCTCATGTAGGATCTCTGTCCTTAATGTGCTGTACATTGTGAATTAATGCTATAACTAGTACTCAAACAGTATTTTTCACTTTGTGTTGCTATGTGGGTGCAAACTGTTGAAATCTTAATATATGGTAAACTGATCTGTATATAAAGAGAATTGAAAATGAATCTTGTGGAGAGGGAGCGGGAAAGGGGAGGGTTGTGGGTGGGAGGGAAGTTAAGGGGGAGGGAAGCCATTGTACTCCATAAGCTGTACTTTGGAAATTTATATTCATTAAATAAAAGTTAAAAAAAAAGTTCCCAGCTGGGCACCTTCTGGATCAGTTTGTTAAGATGCTTGTTTGGGAAGAAATGAATGTTGATCATAAGACAGCCTGTGCTGGCCTGAGGGAGGCTCATAAATCCCCAGAGGCAGTTAAAATGAAGGTTGAGTCTTCAGGTGTGGAGGCAACCCCTAAAGGCCTAGCACTGCCTCAACCCACCGAGCCTCCAATTCTGCCCAAGTGGCCACCCCTTTATGGTTATTCCCCTCTCTTAGATTCCCTGTCACCATCTTGTAAACAGTGTGCTTACCCAACCCCGTGGCCAGTCCTGCTAGGCCCTGGTGTGCACAGTCTTCCCTGTAAATGGGTGACCATGGCCTTTCTCTGCACTCTCTTCCAGTCAACATGGCCTGACGCACCCATGCAGGCATGGCCAAATATCTCTAGGGAGAGTACTCCCTAGGGCTGTTTTTTTTCTCTCCATTGACAACCCTAATCTCTCCTCACTGGGAGGGAAAGTGCCTCTGGCTACTACTGGCCTTACCTAAACCTCTGCCTTCCACATGTGTGGCCCCAACTTCACTATCTCAGCTCACTATACATCCCCCTCCTGCCTAGGAATTCAGACTTTATCTTAGAACCAGGCCTGGTCCAAAGTCTACTCTCCTTGTCTTACTGGCTGTCTCCATGATTTCCAATTGGTCTTTTGTCCCTCTCTTGTTCAGTTTTACCATAAGAATAGCAAGGGTGTGGTAATCCCATCCTTGGGCTCCCTGCTTATTGAGAAACAAATTAGGTATCCCACCCTTCTGATGGCTCTTTTGTTTTATCTTGAGCAAGGCAGACAGGAAAATCAAGAGTGGGAACTGTGACAGCTGCCTAAACCTTTGTTTCAAAAGCAGCCCCACATGGCTGATAGACTATGTCATGGGGCCTGAGATATTCTTTAAAAAAAAAAAAGAGGGAGGGCAACTAATTTTTCTTTGAATCTAGGATGTTCACTAGCCTTAAAAATATTGCTTTGTGACTTGCTGAACTTATTTTGCAATTTATTTTAACAGGTTTCTGGGTAATCAATGCTCAATGAAACAACAATGGGTAATTAGTACTTGTGTTAGATAAATGCAATTTTAATTTTGACAGATGATATTATATCAGCACGCTAAGTCATTTAGGTGTAACTGCTAATTTAAATTGCATAAAGGCAGATGAGATAAATGCATCCAAATGTAAACTTTTATATACTCAGCATGTTATGAAAATAGTTCAACACTCTTTAAAATAACTCAGGTCAAAATTTGTGTTACCTTATTTAAAAATGTTATGTTAATTTGGAGATTCTTAGCAAGTTATTTCAAAATGTAAATCAAGGATATTGGCAGATGGAAAACATCACAAGTATACTAATCTATTTCTCTTTGACATAAACTTAAAATCTGATCCTCTGTTAAAGTAATGTTAATCTATTATGTTCTCTCCATTCCTCTTTGACATAGAATTAAAATTTGATTCTCTGTTAAAGCAATGAGTTAAAGTAATATATTATGTTGTCTTAATGCCTGTTAAATTCTAATTGTTTGAAAACAGCTGAGTTTTTATTAAGAGCTATGGGTTATTTAAATATGTGCTTATTTCCAAACATTTAAATAATCACCTTGTAACAATGATCAAGCTTGGTCTATATTATGTCTATTTGCCTGTTTTTAACATTTAAGTGATTACCTTAAATCTAATCAGATCTAGCCCACAGCCTTGGTTAAATTTTTGGCTAAGCGGTTTGACTGTCTAACAGTTTTAAATTCTAAAATGAGTCTTCCAACTTTGGGGCTTCCCATAGGATCCCTGGAATACTCAAAGGATGAGACTCTAAATGTGTTAAAGTACAACTGTTTGAGTCAATTCAGATTATGCAAAGTGTATTAAAATGCTGTAAATGATGTCAGACCTATGTTGTACTCATGTTTTTGCTTTCCAGATAAAGTGGTCTTATGTAAATGAGAAAATGGAAAAACCCACTAAAGGGATGCTGGCAAGGACCAGACCCACTGATAAGGGCTGGTAGTGGATTTGGTTGTGTCTTCCCTCAGGGGAATTCCAATCCCTTATGGGTACGTGTGAGAAAACTTAAATACCCCCCCCTTTGCCAAAGAATGTCACCCAGGAGGACACCCTCCTGAGGAGTGATTTTTCTTTTATAGGGATAAAAAGACCATATTGAACTCCCTGCCTTATTGTGACTGTGTCGCTCCCCGTCTTCGTGGAGGAACAACACAGGACCCTGCGCTGTTCTTTCGTCTGCTCGGCCCTCCCCGGGTTTGCTGCTGGTTCTTCCCGGGTTGGCTACCGTCCCTTCCACCTCCGTGGAAGGGCAGTTCCCCTTAGCCACTTTCCCCACTTCCGCGGGGGAGCGGCACACCACCGGCCGGCTCTCTCGGGGGCTGCACAGGTGTTCCTTCAGATAGATGTTCCTCTTAGATGTTCCTGGTGCATGTTGTCTCTCTCCTACTTTATAGTCCTCTTCCACCAATCCCAACTCTGCTACCCACATGCCGAGTATGCTGCTCTCCTCCAATCAGGAGCAAGATCAGCTCCTGCAGCTCAGTCAATCAAATTGGCGAGAGGCAGCTGCGTAGAAGCTGCTACTCCCTTCTCAGCACCATATTGTGGGAGAGCAGATGCATAGAATAAGTCTTAATTCCAGTAACTTAGTCTAGTCCGAGTTACTCCCCACAGACTGGATCATCATGGTACATCAGGAGTGCTGCTTTTATGCTAATTGTTCCAGCATCATCAGGGAAAAGATCAAGACCCTCCAAGAAGAACTTGAAGCTCTAGTTACCTGTGATCTGGCCTTTGGGGATGGCTTCCTTATCTCCTCCCCCTTGTGGACCCTTTGTCTCCATTGTCCTTGTAAATTTGTCTAAGATTGCATTGCTGTGGTCCAGTTAATGGTGGTCAGACAGCAATATGCCGCTCTTTAAGTGCCAGATTGGGAACTCTATACATCTGCCCATGGCCACTGCCAAGATGTAGAGATATAATACATCATACACTGAGTTGCTGAGGTGGTAGCCAATGACAGGTAAGATCCTCGGGACAGCCCTTAACAGCTGGAGTAGTAGTCAAAGGCAGGTAAGGTCCCCAGAGGGGGACAACCTAAGACAGACATGCTCCCTAAAGGGCTGATCCCAGTCAGAGGGGACAACCTAAGACAGGCACACTCTCTGCTCAGTTCCTCTTTTTCGCTCTTTTATATAAAACAAAAAAGGGAATCTGTGGAGAAATTAGTTCCAGGAGGCAATTCAAAGACGGCACCTGCAGGGAAATTAGCACCAAAGGGGAAACCTGTTGAAATGGACAATATGAGAAACAGTGACTTGATCAGCCCTTGTCCTGACTGTTGTTGTACAATGTAATTCTTTATCCCTATTAGTATCTTTTGTTCTAGTACTATTGGTTGAACTCTGTAATTAACACACAATTATTCTTAGGTGTTTAAATTTAACTGAAAACTAATCTCCGTTAAATATAAGAGTGTGAATAAGAGAGGGAGGAGATGTACAATTTGGGACATGCTCAAGCTGACTTGCCCCAAATGGTGGAGTTAGAAACGTGCCAGGGGATTCTGATACAGTCCCATCAGTGGCATGTACCAATGCCATCTCACTAGTCCAAGTGATCAATTTCAGTTCACAATTGATCACACTGATAGGTAGGTCTAAGAATCAAAGAGATCACACAAATAAGACTAGTGTCTGCTAGTACTAACTGATAGAATCAAAAGGGAGAGAACGATCCAACATGGGAAGCGATTTACACAGCAGACTCATAGAATGGTGGATGTCCTAAACAGCACTCTGGCCTCAGAATCAGCCCTTTAAGGCATTCTGATCTGGCTAAAGAGCCCATAAGAGTATTTTAGGCATGGAAAGCCAAGACACTCTGGGGAAAAAAAAAGAACACCTAAATGAAAGATCTCCGTGAGTGAGATCCCAGTGGAAAGAACGGGGCCATCAAAGAAGGAGGTACCTTTCTCAGAAGGAAGGAGAGAACTTTCACTTTGGTTATGACCCTGTCAGAATAAGATCAAAGTTAGCAATCCCAAAAGGCTTCCATAGCCTTGGCAACTCATGACTAGAGCCTAGGGAGATTACTGACGCCATAAACAAGAGTGTCAAATTGTTAAGTCAACAACAGGAGTCACTGTGTACTTACTCCTCATGTGGGATCTGTCCTTAATGTGTTGTCCAATGTGAAGTAATGCTATAACTAGTACTGAAATAGTATTTTGCACTTTAGGTTCTGTGTGGGTGCAAACTGATGAAATCTTTACTTAATATATGCTAAACTGATCTTCTGTATATAAAGATAATTGAAAATGAATTTTGATGTGCATGGAATGGGAGAGAGAGCGGAAGATGCAAGAGGTGCAAGTGGGAGGGAAGTTATGGTTGGGGGAAAGCCATTGTAATCCATAAACTGTACTTTAGAAATTTGTATTTACTAAATAAAAGTCAAAAAAAATCAAAAATTCAACAAATAAGTGTATTTCTTATCATAAATTATCTCCTATAATAGTTCCTCAATAATCTTGTAGCCCAAGAGAAAGAAATAGCTTACTTTATTTTTTATTTAATTTCAATTGAAATTAAGTATTCTAATATTTAGTAACTAATCCATTAGCCTTCCATTTCATTACATGTGTTTATCTAATATGCATAGCATTGTGAGAAAGTGGCCTGCTGCTTCTGCAATGATTGACCTCCCTTTCAGATAGATTTATAACATTATATAACTTCAAATATTGTTAGCAAAATCTTAAATATAGCACATTTATATGATTTAGTATTATAATGGCAAATAAACTAAATGTTAACTAAAATTACAACCTACTGTGTTACAAATCACCTCATGCTCAGGAAAAAAAATCAATTCTAAGATAACATATATGTTTACAATTTCAGGGATACTGAAATATGACCTACAAGTGATGTAAAAAATAACTTGCTAATTGTTATACATGGAAGATAGGATGAGGCAAATTGATGTTTGACATTGTCAACTACTTTAAGGATGGATATACTCAAGAGGTTATCATCTCTTTTACATTGGCAAAAGCACTTTTTGTTGCAGTTAATTTTGAATCCTCAACAGCTGGGACACTAACCCACTGTTGGTGGGAATGCAAACTGGCTAAGCCACTATGGAAGTCAGTCTGGAGATTCCTCAGAAACCTGAAGATAACCCTACCATTCAACCCAGCCATCCCACTCCTTGGAATTTACCCAAAGGAAATGAAATTGGCAAACAAAAAAGCTGTCTGCACCTTAATGTTTATTGCTGCTCAATTCACAATAGCTAAGACTTGGAATCAACCTAAAGTAGACTGGATAAAAAATTATGGGATATGTACTCTATAGAATTAATGTCCAGGACCACATATAATAAGAGCTATATTCATCCAGGTATCAGTTTTATTTATGTGAAGACATATATCTGTATCTGAATATATTTTGATCATTAAATATTAAACTACTATCTATACTAATAAACAGTCTATTATCTATACTAATAAAATGTTAGTCTGTAAAGAAAATGTTTTCTCTAAAAGTTGAACATTTGGGAACAACTGTGAATATGAGTGTCAAAACTGTGAAACCAGATATGTAATATTCAAATAAAATATTTTGAAAAAGTATAAAATGTAGAATATATGCAAATTACTCATTAATCACTTTCAAGTATTTTCTATTTAAATATTTCAAAATGAAACCATATTATATCTGATTTGAAATTTGGTTGAGTCAACCAAATTCTAGTTTAGTTTACTGCATGGTACTATAACTTGCTTTCAGATAAGAGACTACACAAATGCAAGCTTAAATATGCCAGTTATATATAAACAGTAAGCCTGTATAGAGAGTTCATGTCTAAAATTATATTTTTAACTTTTATTTAATGAATATAAATTTCCAAAGTACAGCTTATGGAGTACAATGGCTTCCCTCCCCCTTAACTTCCCTCCCACCCACAACCCTCCCCTTTCCTGCTCCCTCTCCCCTTCCATTCACATCAAGATTCATTTTCAATTCTCTTTATATACAGAAGATCAGTTTAGCATATATTAAGTAAAGATTTCAACAGTTTGCACCCACATAGAAACACAAAGTGAAAAAATACTGTTTGAGTACTAGTTATAACATTAATTCACAATGTACAGCATATTAAGGACAGAGATCTTACATGAGGAGTAAGTGCACAGTGACTCCTGTTGTTGACTGAACAAATTGACACTCTTGTTTATGGCATCAGTAATCACCCTAGGCTCTTGTCATGAGTTGCCAAGGCTATGGAAGCCTTTTGAGTTCACCGACTCTGATCAGATTTCAACAAGGTCGTAGTCAGAGTGGAAGTTTTCTCCTCCCTTCAGAGAAAGGTACCTCCTTCTTTGATGACCTGTTCTTTCCACTGGGATCTCACTCACAGAGATCTTTCATTTAGGTCATTTTTTTTTTTTTGACAGAGTGTCTTGGCTTTTCATGCCTGAAATACTCTCATGGGCTTTTCAGCCAGATCCACATGCCTCAAGGGCTGATTCTAAGAGGGATAACCTATTAAGTTGTTCATCAACAGTCAGGGCAAGGGTTGATCAAGTCACCATTTCTCATAGTGTTCATTTCATTTTAACAGGTTTCCTTTTTGGTGCTCGGTTAGTTGTCACTGATCAGGGAGAACATATGATATTTGTCCCTTTAGGACTGGCTTATTTCACTCAGCATAATGTTTTCCACATTCCTCCATTTTGTTGCAAATGACCAGATTTCATTGTTTTTGACTGCTGTATAGCATTCTATAGAGTACATATCCCATAATTTTTTATCCAGTCTACTTTAGGTTGATTCCAAGTCTTAGCTATTGTGAATTGAGCAGCAATAAACATTAAGGTGCAGACAGCTTTTTTGTTTGCCAATTTCATTTCCTTTGGGTAAATTCCAAGGAGTGGGATGGCTGGGTTGAATGGTAGGGTTATCTTCAGGTTTCTGAGGAATCTCCAGACTGACTTCCATAGTGGCTTGACCAGTTTGCATTCCCACCAACAGTGGGTTAGTGTCCCATCTGTTGTTGGTAGATTTCTGAATGTAAGCCCTTCTAACCGGGGTGTGGTGGAAACTCATTGTAGTTTTGAGTTGTATTTTCCTGATTGCTAGTGATCTTGAACATTTTTTCATGTGTCTGTTGGCCATTTGGATTTCCTCTTTTGAAAAATGTCCATTGAGGTCCTTGGCTCATCTCTTAAGTGGGTTGTTTGTTGTGTTGTTGTGGAGTTTCTTGATCTCTTTGTAGATTCTGGTTATTAATCTTTTTTCTGTAGCATAGCTTGCAAATATTTTCCCATTCTGTCAGTTTTCTCTTCACTCTCCTGACTGTTTCTTTTGAAGTACAGAAACTTCTCAATTTGATGCAATCCCAAATGTTAATTTTGGCTTTGACTGCCTGCACTTCCAGGGTATTTTCCAGGAAGTCTTTATCAGTGCCAATATCTTGCACAAAAATCCACTGAATGTAGATTAAAGATCTAAATCTACAACCCAACACCATCAAATTATTAGAGAACATTCCTGAAACCCTAAAATTATTTTTAAAGTATATAAGTGTATAATGTAGAAAACTACATGTAAATCAATGATTATTATGCTATAGCCAATAATTATGATTTGTTTAATTCTTTGAATTGAAAGAATAAAATATAAAATGAACAAAAAACATAGATCATACTTAACCACATGAAAAATAGAGTAAATCTTCATTTGGCGAATCTTTACTTACAGATGAACACCAAAGGACAAAACTCCTGAATTTGCACCCATTCAGCTTTTTCCACTTGACAGGTACAGAGTGCAGAGCAGAAAAGTGACATTCAGGTATTTTCTGAACAAGAGAAACATTATTAAAATCATATTTTTCATAAAAAAATGCATACTAGTGGCCAGCTTTTCCACTGATAGACCATAAGTAATCTTATTATGGTAGCGCAGCTAATTGGCCCCTTGCATCAACTTGCAGCAACCAAAGACAGAGTAATGTCCATTGGATAAAGAGCAAAGACCAGATAAAGAGCAGTTACACACTTTTCTCCATTAGGATCTAGAAATTAGTTTTCAACACACAAAAATAAATATCTCTTTCAAGAACCTAATTTACCTTTTACACATAGTAATGAATGATTTCTTTCTCAGTTGCCCACCATTTATCACCGTAGTGTAAAGTTTTTCTCATCCCCGTTTCTGGCTCTTCCCTTGCATTGCCCATTTTGTATTGATACATTTTATTCTTCTTAAAGATTACCTTAAAACTTTCAATTTCAAAATTCCCGAATCTGGCTCTCTCTCTCCTTTATAATTGATTAGATGTTGAGTGGTTTGGTGGCTAATTTCTCAACTGCCTAATTTCATATGTGCCTTCCATTTTACTCCTAACTATTGGTAATTTGCATTATGCTTAATTTATCCTGTGAAAAATAACACACACATGTACACACATGCACACACACACACAACATTGAAGGTAAGGTTAAATGGCTAAAATAAGTTGCCTTGTCAACACTGCAACTTTTTGTTCATATAGGTTTTATATAAAATAGTCATCTTATTGTTTTAAAAGGGAAATTTATGTATTTCGGTACATAAATCTTGAAAAGTGGAAGAATAATTCTCAATTGATAAAAAACATTCAGGCCAAAGGTATAAGCAAGCCCATCCTCAATTAATATGGCAATTTGATAATCCTTAGCAGCTGCCACTTGGGAACAATTATGACTGTTCACATCAAAATTCAAATATAATATTATATGTGAACCAGAATTGAATGATTGTCAAATGCCCATCCAATTTTCTCAACTGAATCTACAGAGTAATCCGCCTCTTGCCCAGTGAATTTTAATTTTACATTGTATTTATAAACTTTTATTCATAGTAAGGCTGTTCATTTTAAATAATGATTTAATTAATTGATGAGATCCCATGAGACAGAGAGAGTCCTCACATCCCTTAGGTCTCTCCCCAGATTTCTATAACAGCTTCAGGCTAGGGCCAACTGAAATGCTGAATCAAGGTGGCATGAACCAAACCATATGAATCTCCAAGACTTTCTCGCAGGGTTGCATGACAAGGAAGCTGGACTCACAGGCTGAATCCAGTCTGAAACTCAGATACTCTGACATGGGATGTGGGCATTGTTGCTCCCCCTCTTCATGGAGGAATGACACTAAACCCTGCCTAGGCTTCATATCTGAGTCATGGCACCATTATGTCGCTCCCCCCTTCATGCCTTCATGGAGGAATGACACAGGATCCTGCACTGTTCTTTTGTCTGCTTGGCCCTCCCCAGGTTTGCTGCTGGTTCTTCCCGGGTTGGCTGCCATCCCTCCACCTCCGTGGAGGGGCGGGCCCCCTGCCACTTTCCCCACTTCCGCAGGGGAGTGGCACACCGCCGGCTGGCTCTCTTGGGGGCTGCACAGGTGTTCCTTCAGATAGATGTTCCTGGTGCATGTTGTCTCTCTCCTCCTTTATAGTCCTCTTCCACCAATCCCAACTCTGCTACCCACACACCGAGTACGCTGCTCTCCTCCAATCAGAATCAGCTCCTGCTGCTTATTGGTTGAACTGGAGGCAGCTGTGTAGAAGCTGTTTCCTCCTCTCCCAGCGCCATATTGTGGGAGAGCAGATGCATAGAATAAGTCTTAATTCCAGTAACAGTCTAGTCCGAGTTGCTCCCAGTTGCTCCCCACAGGGCATCTTAACTGCTAAGACAAAATCTGCCCCAATATAGACCAATCATTCTGTTTTTCTCCTATATTTTTACCTTATTATGTAGAGGGAATGAGCACCCTTTAACTATATGTGTATAATTTTTGTCAGTATTAGTTTTAATAAAGTCTGTACTTTATCAATGGTATAAATAACTACAAATTGAAATATTTGAATTAACTTGATTGATTGGCTGTATTTATTGTCATTACTTATAAAAACAAATATCAAAATAGGCAATGTAGGGAATATTAAACAAAAATTCTAATATACAAGAAACCATGATATATCATATATCAGATATGAAAATTTACCATAAATAATTTAAGTATACTGTAATATGATGGTATCAGGTTACAGATTTACATCCTTGATTTATAGTGAATTAATTTTTGTATAAGATGTAAAAGAAAAGTCTTGATTTTAAGGGATTCTTAAACAGCAAAACAAAGCTGGAGGCATCACCACATCAGATTTCAAGAACACCACATGGCTGTTATAATCAAAACAGCCTACTACTAGCACAGCAAAAAATATACATGAAGACCAATTAAACAGAATAGAAATCCCAAAAATTAGTACATGCATCCATAATGAATTTTTGATGAATGAGCTAAAATCACTGTCTGTAGAAAGGACATCCTTCTCAACAAAAAAGGTTGGGAAAATTGGATATTTTCACACCGATAATGAAACAAGGTCTTTCTTTGCTATTTGGGATCATTCATGTTTCCATATCAATTTTAACATTGCTTTTATCTAGATCTGAGGAGGATGGTATTTTGATTGGAATAACTTTGATCGCTTTTCATAGTATGGACATTGTGATTATATTGATTTTTCCAAACCACAAAAATGTACTACTTTTTGTGTGTTTTACTCAATTTATTTACTTAATGTTTTGTAAATTTTATTTTAAATATCATTCACATCCTTCGTCAACTTATTTTAAGACATTGAAGAGTTTCAGTTAGTGTTATTTCTAAGCCACGGCATTGTTTGTATATACAAATACTATTTGTTTGTGTTGATTTTTATAAGTTGCAACTTTGACAAACTCTCTTGTGAGTTCCAAGACTTTCTTAATGAAGTCTTTTGGTTCCCATAAATATAAGATGATGTCATCTGCAAACAGATAATTTGAGTTTCTTCTTTCTAATTTGTACCATTTTAAATTTCTTTTTCTTGCCGAATGACTCTTGATAAATCTTTGAGAACTGTATTGAATAGCAATGATGAAAGTGTGCTTATTTCTACTTCAACATCTTAGTGTAAACGCTTCCCAATTTTTCCTTATTCAATATGATGCTGCCTGTGAGTTTTTCACATATTGACTTGATTATGTCTTTCTATACTGATTTTGCTTAATGTTTTTATCATGACAGAATGTTTTCTCTGTATTTATTGAGATAATCTTTTGGATTTCACTCATCAATTTGTTAATGTTATGTATAACGTTTATTAGTTGCATATGGTGCACCATCTCTGCATTCCTGAGATAAATCCCACCGGGTCTTGGTGTAATCTTTTTGGTGTGTTATTGGATTTCTTTAGCTAGTACCTTGTTTAGGATCCTTGCATCAATGTTCTTCGGGAATATCAGTTTGTAGTTCTCTTTGTTTTATCTTTTTTAGGGATTTAGTATAAAGGTGATACTGGCTTCGTAAAAGGGGTTAAACATAAATCACACGCTTTCAACTATTTTGAATAGTTCTAGAAACATTGAAATTGTTTAATTAAAAGTTTATTAGAATTCAGCTACGAAGCCATTAAATCTTTCACTTTTTTGGGGGGAATGTCTTTATTAGTGGTTCAATTTCCATCTTGGCTATTGGTCTATTTAGAATTTCAATGTCATCATACTCAATTTTGGGATAGCTTATGTGTCCATAAATCTATCCATTTCTTATATATTTTCTGATTTGTTGGCATAAATCTAAATAAAATAATTTCTAATGATTCTTTTCACTTCAGTGGCATTAGTTGTAACATCTGCCTTTCCATCTCTGATTTTATTAATTTGGGTCTTCTCTTTTTTGGTGATTTAGGCTAACTGTTAATCAACTTTACTGTTGTTTTAAAAAGTCAGCTCTTCATTTCACTGCTCTTTTGTATCTTTTTTGACTTCAATTTTATATATTTCTTCTCTAATTTTTATTATTTCTTAATATGGGTTTGGTTTATTCTTGTTCATCTAGGTCTTGGAGATGTATTGCCAATTTCATGATGTAGGCACTAGTTGCTATTTAATCTTTCTTCATAACATGGTTTTTGCCATATCCCATAAACGTTGATATGATGTGCTGACATCTTTGTTTAGTTCATGGAATTTTTTTATTTCCTTTTGAGTTCTATGATACAATGTTCAGTTAGAACCATGTTGTTCAGACTCCATGTTTTTGTATATTTTCTAGAATTTTTGTGTTATTAATTGTTGCAGTTGATTTCTCAACAATGTTGCAGTGGATTCGTTTCTGAGAGGAGTGTGGTGGGGGCAAGAGGTGTGGAGTCACCACACAGACTCCAGGAGTCAGGTGAAAGCAGGCCTGAGGCGAGCAGCCTGCAAACTAGTTTATTTGAGTTAGTACAACAGCTTATATAGCAAAGACCAGCCAATCTAGTCAAGGGGCAGTCTATGCCCCAACCAATCACAGCCTGTTGCCAGGCAGTTTCCAAAGCCATCCAATCACAGCCTGTTGCCAGTCAGGCTCTTGTCACCAGGTAGTTTCTGAAACCATCCAATCATGGCCTGCCATCAGTCAGGCCCTGTTATCATGTGGTTTCCTCTGTTGTCATGTGGTTTCCAAAGCCATCCAATCATGGCCTGTTGCCAGGCAGTTTCTGTTGTCAGTGGCCATCTTGGCATGACCTTTTCACCTCATTCTATCACAATTAATTACCAGCTTATTTCAACTGTGGTCAGAAAATATAAATAAAATGATTTTTTAATCTGTTGAAAATTTTTCCCAAACATGTGGTCTATTCCAGATAATGTCCCATGCCCTGATTGTGTATTCTTCTGTGAAATGGATTCTTCTGTAGATATGAATTAGATCCATTTGGAGCAATGTGTAGATTAACCTGATTGCTTTCTTGGTTATATTGTCTGGTGATGTGTCTATTGACGAAAGTGGGGTATTGAAATCACTAATTATGATTGCTTTGGAATATATGTCTCCCTTTAGATCCATTAATTTTTATTTTAACTAACTGGGGGGTCTAATATTTTGTTCATATACATTTACTATAGTCAAATCTTCCAGTTGAATTGATCCCTTAATCATTACATAATAATCTTCTTTGTCTATTTTAACAGATTTGTCTTAAAGTATATTATGTCTAATATTCAGATAGGTATGGGGCCAGCACTGTGGCACTGAGAGTTAAAGGCCTGGCCTGCAGGGCTGGTATCTCATTTAGGTACCATTTGGAGCACTGGCTCCTCCATTTCTGATCCAGCTCCCTGATACTGTGTCTGGGAAAGAAGCAGAATATGACCCAAGTCCTTGGGACCCTACACCCATATGGGAGATCTGGAAGAAGCTCTTGGCTCCTGGCTTTTCCTGGCCCAACTCTGGTCATTGTGGCCATTTGGGGAGTGAACCATTGGATGGAAGACCCCTCTATCTCTCTCTCTACCTCTCTCTGTAACTCCACCTTTCAAATTAATAAAATAACTCCTAAAACATAGGTATGCCTCATTTTGATTCCCATTTGCATGTACTAACTTTTTCAATCCTTTCACTTTTGATCTATTTTTCTCTTTTGTGAGATGTTTTTCTTGTAGACAGCATATAAATTGGACTTGCTTTTTAATCCATTCAGCCACTCTGTAACATTAAATTGGAGTGTTTAGTCTACTTACATGCTTTGTCATTGTTACTAAGTAATGTCTTAGTCTTGACATTTTTCCATAAATATTCCTATTGTTTCTTTTGGATCACCTTTGGACTATTAAATTTTGCCTTTCCATTCTTTCAGGAAGCTGATCATCTTTCTTTGTTTTTCCTGTGTAATAAATACTTAAGTATCACTTGTGAGGCTGGACAAATGGTGGCAAATTTCTAGTTTTTTTAATAAGATGCTTATTTTATCTTCTTGTATAAATAAGAACTCAATGCAGTGTTTTGGACTTGTGAGGTTTTAATTTGGGTAAGATGTAGACTATATCTCTCCATCTCTCCTAACCTGTTGGTTTTCTGATGAGAGTCTTATTATCAATCTAATTGGAGATCTGTTACAAGATAGCTGATACTTCCCTTGTACATTTTAGGATGTTTTCTTTGTGTTTTTACATTTGAAAATTTTAATATAATGTGTCATGGTAAAGATCTTCTCTGAATGTGACTCTTTGCAGTTCCATGTGTTCTTGTACTTGGATATCCATATATTTAACAAAATTAGGAAAATTTCCTGTTATTCTATCACCAAATAAGTTCTAAAAGTCATTCTGCTATTCCACTCCTACAGGAATGCATAGGACCAGTATATTTTGTCTTTAATGGTATCCTGTAGATCCTGGGGCATTTTTTTTATTTTTTCTAAATTTTAAAATGTCCTTTCTTTTTATCAATTTCAAAACCTTTTTCTTCCAGCTCAGACATTGTTTATTCTACCTTACTGAGTCTGTTTTTCAAGTTTTCCACTGTTTCTTTTTACTTATTAAATTTTTTATTCATAATATTTCAGTTTGATTTTTCTTTAATTTTTTTCTTAGCCTAATTTCTTACCCATATCATTCACAGGTTTCTTTAACTTTTGTGATTCCTTCTGTGTGTTTCTGAGGAGCCTTACATTTTTAAACTTCCTCTTCAG
Source organism: Oryctolagus cuniculus (assembly GCF_051225735.1). NCBI lineage: Eukaryota > Metazoa > Chordata > Mammalia > Lagomorpha > Leporidae > Oryctolagus > Oryctolagus cuniculus. The sequence goes on along the minus strand of NW_028301700.1, from coordinate 56,853 downwards.
GCATTTCATCAATCTCATCTGCACAGTCTAACACTGAAATATTATTGTGTTCCTTTTGCAGTCATATTGTCTCCCCCTCATGTTCCTTGTATTTTTATACTTATTTTCATGTGTATGTAGAAAACACTTGTTGATATCTCCTCTAAAGTCTCTGTACTTAGGAACCTGCCCCTAGGTATGGTGGGATGCCTGTATCTTCCAACAAATCCAGAGGTGTGTACTAGCTGGGGTCAAGTGTTCTGGAAAACATTTATAGGTGGGCCCAAAGCCTAGGGTAAAGACTATGAGCAAAGACTTCTATGTGAATCAGGCTCACATCTTCATGCTGGTGCAACAATCTCTTGTCACAGTCACCTGTGGGATTGTTTCTCTGCAGTGTCTCAGACACCTCCATCAAAATAATGGAGAATCAGAGAAGTCAAGACAATATCTGTGGCTGGCACTGTGGCCTAGTAGTCATAGTCTGCAGTTCTGTAATTCCATAAGAGCACCAGTTTGAGTAGTTTTTGCTCCACTTCCAATTCAGCTCCCTGTTAATTTTCCATGGGAAAGAAGCACAAGATGACCCAAAATCTTGGGCCCCTGAACCCAAGTAGGAGACCCACAGGAAGCTCCTAGCCACAGCTGTGAGCTGCTATAGGAAATCCAATGTCTCATTTTTCTAGTTATTGGACATTGTGAGCTTTACTTGACTCATCAGCTGACCTGAAATCCTGAAGATTCTAGCTATCTCAGTTCCACAGTGTGTCTCTGTAGTCAGGCCTTAATTGTTTACTAAACAACCTTTGTGATAATATAGACTTAAGGACTTTATTGGTGTCCACTTGTCACTGACCATGCCTGTGCCTAGACATGCTCAATAGAGGTGCTTGTTCACCTCTCTGTATCAAATTTTTCAGAAACTTTACCTTTTCCACACTTTCCAAGGTAAAATGATGTGATTCATTTTATACCCAATTTCCTTAGGGTGAAGGATGTGTATTTTATCAAAAGCTTTCTCTGTATCTATTGAGATAATCATATGGTTTATGTAGTTCAATTTGTTAATGTGATGCATCACATTTATTGACTTAGGAATGTTGAACCATCCCTGAATACCAGGGATGAATGATCTTTCTAATGTGTTGTTAGATTTGATTCACTAGTATTTTGTTGAGGATATTTGTGTCTATGTTCATCAGGGAAATTGGTCTATAATTCCCTTTCTGTATAAATGAAAAGCTTTTATTTGTTTACTTGAAAGTTGGTGTTACAGAAAGAAAGAAAGAAAGTGAGGTCTTGCATTCCCTGATTCACTCCCCACATTGGCTGTAATGGCCACAGCTGCACTGATCCGAAGCCAGGGGACAGGATATTCTTCTGGTTCTCCCATGCAGTTGCAGAGGCCCAAGGACTTGGACCATCTTCTACTCCTTTCCCAGGCCACAGAAGAGAGCTAGGTCAGAAGTGGAGCAGACTGAACTCAAACCAGCGCCAAAGTGGGAAGCCGGCACTGCAGATGGCAGTTTACCCAATACGCCATGGTACCAGCCCCTATAATTATTTTTCTCTATTGCAACTTTTTTTCTTGTTTAGGAACTAAGGTGAAATTGGCTTCAGTGAAGAAGTTAGGGAGGAATCCCTCTATTTCAGTTATTTTGAATAGCTTGAGAAGAATTTGAATTCATTCTTTAATTGTTAGATACAATTCAGAAGTGAGGCTGTCCTTTCTGGACTTTCTTTATTGGGAGGGTTTTTATTATTGATTCACTCTCCATTTAGCTTATTGATCTGTTTAGGGGGTAAGAAGATTACTGGTTCTAAATTTGAAATGAATGATGTTTTTATACTTTACACCAGGAATCAAAGTAGAAAATATGCTACTGCATTTATCCACATTGATAGGATTAACAAGAATGTCATATATTCACATTACTAAATAAACACTATGGGCAATTAATGGAAATAATATTTAATTAAATCAATACTATGCTGCAAAATATTTCTAAACAACATGAAAACAATTGGTATAAAAGTAATGACACTTGAACTAATGTGGTTTAGTGGGTAAGGCTGCTGCCTGTGATGCTGGAATTTTTGTGGGCACTAGTTTGAGTCTTGACTGTGCACTTTCATTTAGCTACATGGTAATGAGCCTGGGAAAACAGCTAAAGATGAGCCAAGTACTTGGGCCACTGAACACATGTGGAAGGCCCAGTAAAAGCTACTGGGCTTTATTTGAGCCCAGTCCTGGCCATTGCAACCATTTGGGGAGTGAACCAGAAAATGGAGGACCTCTCTCTTGCTCATTCTCTCTTTCTCATTTTTTCTCTCTCTCTGTCTTTCCCTCTCTGCAAGTATACTTTTCAAAGAAAGAAAAATAATTTTAAAACATTTAAAAAAAGAGATAAGTCATTGGAGCATAAGCATTTGCCATAGTTGTTAAGATTCCTTTTTGAATTTCTGCATCTCATATCAGGGTGCCTTCTTTCAAGTTTAAGCTCTGGTCTTGAGTTCAGCTTTCTGACACCTTGGGAAGCAGCAGGTGAAAGAGCCCTAAAATAAAAATTTCAAAACTTGTCTAAATAAATAACAGGAAACAAAAAATGAAACACAATTTCCTTGTCTGTGGATTGGTTGAATTAATACCATCATAATGAAAATACTGCTGACAGCAGTTTATAGATTCAATGTGATCCTAGAAAAAAAATGGTGCTAAATTTCAAATATAAACAAAAGAGATCCAGAATAGATAACACAATCTTATCCAAAAAGAAAATAAAGACAGAGGCATCATAACACCAGATTTTAAGACACCCTACAGGGCAGTTATATTCAAAAGAGCCTGCTACTGGCAATAAAATATATTTGCAGACCAATGGAACTGAATATAACTCCCAGAAATCAATTCACAAATCTGTAGACAACTACTCTTTGATAAGGGCTAAAATCAATCCCTGAAGAAAGGACAGTCTAGAACCAATGCTGTTGAGGAAATTTAACCTCCACCTTCAGAAATATGAAAAATGACTTGTACCTAGACCTTAAGCAAAAATCAACTCAAAATGGATCAAGAATATAAATCTATGACCTGATACCATCAAATAACTAGAGGAGAATTCTGGGGAAACTTTGCAAAGCATTGGAATATAAAATTAATTATTGTAAAAGACATCAGAAGCACAGAGAAATCAAAGCAAAAACAGACAAATGGGATTACATCAAGCTAAGGCTCACTGCAAAGGAAACATTTAACAAATTGAAGAGTCAATTGATAGTATGGGATAACATATTTGGAAACTATGAAATTGCTAAGGATTAATGCCCAGAATCTATAAAGAGTTCAAGAAACTCAACAAAAAACAATCACGTACGTATTCAAGGGATTTGAACAAGCATTTCTTTAAAAAGAAAATTCCATTGGTCAAAAGATACAGAAAACAATGTTCAAGATCAGTAACCAACAGGGAAATACAAAGAAAAACCCCAATGAGGCTTAACTTCACCCCAGTTAGAATGTCTCTCGTACAACAATGAAAAAAAAAATGGTGGTAAGGATGTGAGGAAAAGAATCTGTAAACCACTGTTCAAGGGAATGTGGACTAGAACAGCCATTGTGGAAAATGCTGTGAAAATTCTGCAGAAAACTGAAAGTAGATCTACTAAATGATCTGGCCTGCCTACTCCTGAGCATTTACCCCCCAAAAATGAAAACAGCACATGAAAGAATTATCTCTACCTCTAAGTTTATTGCAGCTTAATTCACAATAGCTAAGATATGGAGTCAACCCAGATGCTCATCAATTCATGACTAGAGAGAGAAAATGTGGTGCGTATACACTATGGACTATTATTCAGCCTTAAAAAGAATGTAACCCTATCTTAACAAAATGAATGCTACTAGAAAACAGTATGCATAGTTAAATAACCCAGTCCTTAATAGACAAATACCATAGGTTTTATTCTAATCTGTGGTAACTAAGAGAGTACAAAAATATGCAATGCATAATTATTTGCATTTCAAATTCCACAAAATTATTTTGTGCATAAACTGCTGAAAGATAACACTTTAACATCTAAATGAACTTAATTATTATTTTTAAATACAGTGGAAATATGTAATTGTTATATTGACATTTGTTCTATTTCATTGAAATTCTGAATGACTAATTGGAAAAAAAACTGTGTATGGGTGAGATGGTCAATTGTACATTCAACTATTGATATCTGCTGCCTATATTCCCACTAAAGTAGGGGCTTTTTTTATTCATTAAACTACTTATTGTGTGACATATTTTCTGTAATGTAAATTTAAAATATGTTATCTCAAAAACTAGTAAGAAGAAAATGAAAGGTAGAAGGAAGGAATGTTGGAGAGAGTGAGGGGGGGTGGGAACTAGAGAATATACTTATCTTCTTAGGTTTGTAACTACAAATCATCTTGAATATTAAAATTACTAAAGTAAATGTAAAAAAACCTAAGTATATAAAATGTAAAATATATTCAAAATATACAAAAATGAGAAATACAAATTGACACTACCAAGGAAAAACAAGACAAAAATGAGTTAAAAAAATCACATAATCATGAAGGAAAAATAAATGTTCAACTTAACTGATATGAAGCAAATTTAAAGTAGTCATAAAGTAATTAAAACTACTATTAAATAATTTCTATCAATTTGTTAGATGCGTGCTTTAAAATGGTTTAAAAATACAGTATGTGCAGCACAATTGACAGATTCAGGCATAATTTTTTTAAATTTATATCCCACCTAACAGATAATATATGGTATCACTCATTCTGTGTCTGATTTATTACACTAAACATTTGTCCTCCAATTCCAATCATTTTCCTGCATTTGTTGGATTTTCATCCTTTTGTCTTACATTAACATTTTATTTGTGTGTGCTTTGTGTGTGTGATGTGTGTATACAAATATCTTTAGCCCTTCATTTGATTAGTTGATTCTACATTTTTGCATTATGAACAGTGATGCTATTCACATGGTAGAGCAGGTATATTTAAGCCAATATTTTTGTGTCTATTCTGCATATATCCAGGAGTGAAATTATTGGATCATATGGCAAATCTATTTTTAGATTTTTAAAGGAATCTCCATACTATTTTTTACAGGGACTGCACTAATTTACATGTTCACAAACAGTGTGTAAATGTATCCCTTTCTCCACATCCTCACAGGCGTGTTACACTCTCTCTTGAATAACAGCCATTCTGACAGGAGTAAAATGAAAACTCACTACAGGTTTGATTTGAATTTCCCTGATGGCTAGTGGCATTTAGCATTTTTTTCATTTAATTTTTGTGGATATTGAACCAGTTAAATATATGAAAATATCCAATGCAGGCTACTTACATAGAAAGGGATAAAAAAAGAGAAAGTTATGAAAAATAGTGATAAAACATCTAAGAAACCATTTTTTGTGAGAAACAGAAGAAACTTTATTGTGGAGAGTGAGGCTAAATATAAAAGAGGCAACTGGCAGAATACAAAAATGATAAACAATACATCTGATGAAGTATTCATATCTAAAAAATATAAAGACTTCAAGAAACTCAACAACAATCAAGTTAAGAAATGGACATGGTACTCTATTCATTACCTTTGATCAGGGAAAACATGAAATCTGCCTTTTTGGACTGGCTTAATTCAGTAAGCATAATGGTTTCCAGTTGCAACCATCTTGTTGCAAAAGATAGGATTTCATTTTTTTTTGAAAGCTGTGTTTATTGAAATGTAATAGACATTTTGAGAATCAGTAATGATTTATAGTCCTAGGCTCTTTCATTGAGGAACGGTATTTTGTTTTACTTTGTTTTCTCTTCATACTACTTGTTGAGCTCTTTTACTGAGGGTAGCTTTAACTATATGAGTATTAAGTGTACTAAAAAAGATCATTGTAAAAATTAAGAGTGGGAATTCAAGAGGGAAGGAGAGAAAGGATTAGAGCATGAGTGGGAGGGAAGGTGTGGTATGTCCACTATGTTTCTTTAATGGTATAAAGAAATTTATGAAACATATGAAACTTGTAACTTAAATTAAATATACTTTTAATAAAAAATAAATGGGCAAGGGACATGAACAAGTATTTTTCAAAGGATGAAATACAAATGGTTGACAGACAAATGAAAAATGTTCTGAATCATGAATCATTAGTGCAATACAAATAAAACCACAATGAGAGATCAGCTCACCCAATTATAATGACTATCACCTAACAATAAAAATCACAAATGCCTGCACAGATGTGTAGAAAAGAGTACCATAGTACACTTTTGGTGGGAATATAAACTAGTGCAACCATTATGGAAGACAAAAATCTAGATTCCTCAGAAATCTGGAAACCAACCCAATGGTAGAACAACCATCACATTCCTGGGAATTTGCCCAAAGGAAATGAAGTCATCATATGAAAGAGTTATTTGTATCCCCATGTTTATAGCAGCTCATTTCACAGTAACTAAGATATTGATACATTGTAGATGTCCATGGATGACCGGATAAAGAAAAGGTAGTATTTATACACAGTGGAATACTATTCAGCCATGAAAGAGAAATAAATCATGTATTTTGCAACAAATGGATACAACTGGAGACTGTAATGCTTAGTGAAATAATCCAATCCCCAAATGACGAATAATATATATGCTTTCTCTGAAATACACTAGTTAACACAGAATACAAAAAAAACATAAGAATGAAACTGATGTATTTTGATGTGAACATTGCTTACAGAACTTGTGTATATTCCTAAGGAACACTGATCTTTCTACTGAGTAACTTGTTGAAGATCGTGGTTAGTGGTACATTAAGCCTGTGATCATAAAGACAATTTTTCACAAATTAGAGGAAAATAGAAAGGAAGGAAGGAGGGGAGACTGAGGGAAGGGGGAAAGAGAATATGGCTATATTCTTAGAAATGTGTGTGTGGCATCAGTAGTCACCCTAGGTTCTTGTCATGAGTTGCCAAGGCTATGGAAGCCTTTTGAGTTCACTGACTTTGATCTTATTTAGACAAGATCATAGTCAAAGTGGAAGTTCTCTCCTTCCTTCAGAGAAAGATAACTCCTTATTTGATGGCCCATTCTTTCTACTGGGATCTCACTCGCAGAGATCTTTCATTTAAGTTTTTTTTTTTTTTTCCAGAGTGTCTTGGCTTTCCATGGCATAAACTGATGCCATAAATAAGAATGTCAATTTGTTAAGTCAACAATAGGAGTCACTGTGCACTTACTCCTCATGTAGGCTCTCTGTCCTTAATGTGTTGTTCAATGTGAATTAATGCTATAACTAGTACTCAAAGAGTATTTTACACTTTATGTTCTCTGTGGGTGCAAACTGATGAAATCTTTACTTAATATATACTAAATTGATTTTCTGTATATAAAGAGAAATGAAAATGAATCTTGATGCAAATGGAATGGGAGAGGGAGTGGGAGTTGGGAGGGTTGTGGGTGGGAAGGAAGTTATAGGGGGGGAAAAGCCATTGTAATCCGTAAACTGTACTTTGGAAATTTATATTTACTAAATAAAATTTAAAAATATTTTAACAATAAATAAATAAATAAAATTCATGCATAAAAAAGAAATGTATCTATGAAATACTTTACATGTTTTATTTTTTATTAATAAAAGTAAAATCTAAAATTAAAAATAAAGCTCCAATGTCACATTTCATTTACATATTCACCGGCTGTATCTCTTTATTAAGAACAATAAATTCACATCTCTTTTGAACACAAATTTTAATTGATAAATGTATAAATTAACCACAACACAAATGAAGGAGAAAGATAAAAAATACAAAAAAAAATTGAGTCAGGGCTATTCATGGCCTTTGCCCATTTCTTAACTGGATTGTTAATTTTGTTTTATTGAATTTCCTTAGGTCTTTATAAATTCTGGATATTAATTCTTTTTTTAAGATTTATTTATTTGAAAATCAGAGTTACACAGAGAGAGGAGAGGTAGAGAAAGAGAAGTCTTCCATCCACTGGTTCACTCCCCAGATGGCTGCAATGGCTGGAGCTGCACTGATCTGAAGCCAGGAGCCAGGAGCTTCCCCCAGGTCTTCCACATGGGTGCAGGTGCCCAAGGACTTGGCCCATCCTCCATTGCTCTCCCAGGCCTTAGCAGAGAGCTGGATCAGGAGAGGAGCAACCAGGACTAGAACCGGTGCCCATATGGGATGCGGTGCTTCAGGGCAGGGCATTAACCTGCTACACCACAGCACCAGCCCCTGGATATTAATTCTTTACCATTGAGTAGTTTGAAAATCTTTTCTTTCATTCTGCCAGTTGCATCTTCACTTTTTTTGTGGAAACAAAGAGGTGTTTTTCAAAGAATGAAATACTGTCATCAATCACATGAACAACAACAAAAAAGATGCTCAGGATGCCTAGACATGAGGCAAGCAAATAAAAACCACAGTGTATCACCTCACATCAAAATGAATATCATCCAAAAAACAATTTCTGGTGAAGATACATAAAACAATTACCCTAATACACTATTAGGGGAATGTAAACTAGTACAACTTTATGGAAGGCAGTATGGAGATTTTTCAGATTATAAAGCAAGTTCAAAGCATTTTTAAATTTTGAAGTGTTTTGAATAATTTTAATTTTAATTATTGATAGTTTTTTAACAGATTCAATATAATTTGTAGATACAATTTTAAGATGTGATGCTACCCCTTCCTCCATCCCTCCACTTCCCTCTCACCCTCTTTTATCCTCCTTTTTTGTCTTTTTTAGTTTTACTATTTGAGACAACATATTTAAAATAAATTACAGTAAAAAGGGTTAATACTTCGCCCAGGAAGAAGTTTAAGAAGTAAAAATCAATAAGACCCTCGTGTAGTAAGAATATATACAAAAGCTATAAACAGTAACTGAGTGGAAAAATGATAATGAATCAACCTGGATGCCTATTGTCTGATGAATGGATAAAGAAAATGTGGTATAGATACACTATGGAATATTACTCAGCCATATAAAAGAATGAAGTCTTGTTTTTCACAACAAAATGAATGCAACTAGAAACAATTACATTTAGTGAAGTAGGCAAGTACCAAAAACAAATATCTTGTTTTGTATGTTCTGTAGTAACTAATAGAGTACAAAAAATGCAATGAGTGTTAGCAAAAGTGGCATTTTGAGAATTGGTTATTGTTCATAGCACTTCTCTCTACTGTTGTGAAACTGTGTTTTTCTCTTGCTTTTTCTTGAGTTCTTTGCTTAGAGGATGGCTCATTTATTATAAATAAACTGAAAGTATGTCATTATAAACACAAAAAGAATAATAAAGGGAAAGTATGAGTATGGGCATGAGGGAGGATAGTTTGGGAAATATCACTGGGCTTCCAAATCTGTATATATGAAATACATGAAATTTGTTCACCTTATATAAATAAAATGTTAAGAAATAAATTAAAGAAAAAGAAAACCTAAAAATATTTAAATAACAGACAGTGTATTTAAATGTATTTAGAACAAAAAGGGCACGATTAGAAGTAACTTAGATTTTTGATAAATTTTGGATATATGTTTTTATTTTATGTGTTTAATTTTTTCTTTAAATATTTTCCTGTTATAAATAGAAAAAAGTGATCTATAACATTAGCTACATATCCTGATTTGCCTTGAGAATGACAGAAGAATAAAATGACTTTTGGAATCATGAGCAACATTGGTTCTATTTCTTGGTTGCCTTAGCATATTTATTTTGTAATAATTCCTGGAACTTTATGTAAATAGTGTGTTTCATTAGGTAGTTTATACATCAATAAGCAATTTACGCATTACATATTTGCACAAAAATTTTAACCACTCTCTCAGAATAACTATCATTATTTGTTCATGTGAAAGCTGAGCAGGGCTTTGGGGGACTGTTTGACACTTCCCTATGCATGCATCTTGAAGTTAGAAAGGACTTAAAATGTGCTGTTTGTCAGATGTTGATGCTAAGGCCTGAGAAGGATAATAGAGTTGATCAAACTTTCCACCAAATGCAGTTTTGAGCTGCAGAAAACTTATTTGGGACTGTGCTTCAAAATTAAGGCATACTTTTTTCTAATGATGATATTAGTGCCTGAATACAATTACATTTGTTTTATGGTAAATGAGCCGGCAAGGAATCTGAGATAAAGCATAACATGACACTCTATATGATGTTTCTAAATACTAAGAGCTAAAACATCTTTGAAAACATGCCCTAGACTCTTCTATAGCTTTCTGAAGTTTAAGGCACAGTGATTTTTCATGGCCTATAATCATTGTAGGAAAAACTAGTCTTCAAGTTAGTTTCTAAATTTTACATCCTTTGTGGCATTTTCCTCTTCTTGGTCAAAAATAATGACTCCTGCTCAGAAGTTTACAGAAAATTTGCTTGAAATATAAAATATCTTTGACTTGTTCTGATATGCCCACATAGTAATAATTTTGTAATAGTATAAAGAGCATTCAGTTAAGGTCACTTGTGTGATGTGGTGTTGGAGTGTTCAGTGGAATATTCACAATCCAGACACTGGGAAAAAAGTGGGGGTGTGTCTTCTATGAATTTAGTAGTGTTTGTGTGGGTAGTCTCCAGTCACTTGGTATGTGTTTCTCAGGATCTAGTATGTTTTCTGGTTGTTCTGGAATGACATCCAGGATGCTCGCATGACCGACTATGTCTACCCAACCAACAACATGAGGAGGATGAAAGACCAGCATGCACAGTGCCATGTGAAATTGGTTCTATCGCACCATGGCAAGAAACTCTGACAGGTCTTCAAAGGACGTGGTCTCCTGATTTACACACTCTGTGTAAAATCCTCTGAGTTGAGCAGGGGCTTCCTTCTGCAGAATAGTGCTGGGGTGGTCATGAGAAATAAAATTTCTCAAATCTTGTTGTGAAAATAAACTTATTCAGGAAAATAAATTTAATAGAGTTTATTTATTTAAGCATTTATGAGATTCATGAATCAGACAAAACTTAAAACCAGAAGACATTCAGAGAACTCCATTTAGCAGGTTGAATATGGATGCAAAATAAAGATATTACTTGAGGGGGGGCGGAGCCAAGATGGCGGAATAGTGAGGGCGCGTACCGATAGTCCGGGAATATTTAGCTTAATAAAAGGGGAGTTACGGTAGCCGCAGAAAATAGAACCAAAAAAAAAAAAATTGCAGGGGAAACCCTTCTGGATGGAGCAGCCGTGAATCGGAGGACCTACTGGGAGAACAAGGTCGCCCACCGCGCGGAAGCCAAGTCGCAGGACCCAGCCGCAGAAGCCCCAGGGTCTGCGCAACAGTGCTCCAAGGGGAGTGCATGCCACACAGACAACAGTGGGGAGACTTGGGACGCTCAGGGCTCCGAGTCCACACATCGGCGCTGGAAGGGGAGGTGAGCTCAATAACCCGAGACATTGGTGGGGGAACGGGGGTCAGAATCTAGAGGGGGGCCGGAAAGTGCAGCAAACTCACTACCGGAAAGAAGGAAAAAAAAAAGCTTCGGGGTTTCTCTTCCCCCTAACCTTGCAAAGGTTACAAGGCTGCAAGGCTTGAAGAATTCCCAAGAGACAAAGAGCAAGCCTCCTCTTTGGATTTACATATCAATGGGGGAGAGTTAAGGAACTGAGTCACTACAATTCAGTAGCCTAGGCAACCCAGTGGGAGTCCAGAGGAGCCAAAGACTGGAAGCGAAATACCATCAATTCTGCACAGCCCTGCCCTGTGGTGTTACTTACTCCCTGAATAAATAAAATAAATAAATAAACAAAAAGAGAGAGATTTACCACGCATAACCTGAGGGTGTCACCTTTGCACACCCTTAACCAGGAAGAACCAGGCAGAGCTCTCAGGCCACACCCATCTCAAGCCTCCAAGGCTCCTCCAACAGCAGGCAGTCCACTTAACACGGACACAGTATAAAAAAAAAAAAAAAAAAAAAAAAAAACGCACAGTGACTCAAGAAGAATTAACTATGCCGAGTAACAAAAACAGAAATAGAGGGAGCAAGATCAACGATGACACTATGATGCCTCCAAATAAGCAAAACACCCCAAGCCAAGAGTATGAAGATGATGAGATAGAAGAAATGCAAGATACGGATTTCAAAAAATTTATGATAAGAACACTTAGAAGTTTTCAAAAGCAAATCCTTGAACTACAGAAATCCTTAATGGACAAGATTGAAAATCTCTCTCTTGAAAATGAAATTTTAAGGAAGAGTCAAAATGAAACTCAGAAACTAGTAGAACAGGAAAGTGTGATAGTGAAGAGAAATCAAAATGAAATGAAGAGCTCAATAGATCAAATGACAAACACATTAGAAAGCCTTAAAAAACAGAATGGGTGAAGCAGAAGAGAGAATATCAGACTTAGAAGATAGAGCACAGGAAAACATACAGTCAAACAAAAGAAAAGAAGAGGAAATTAGAAACCTAAAAAATATTGTTGGGAATCTACAGGATACTATTAAAAAAACCAACATTCGAGTTCTAGGAGTTCCTGAAGGCATGGAGAGAGAGAAAGGATTAGAAGGCCTTTTTAGTGAATACTAGCAGAGAACTTTCCAGGTTTGGAGAAGGACAGAGATATCCTAGTACAGGAAGCTCATAGAACCCCCAATAAACATGACCAAAAGAGATCCTCACCACGACACGTGGTAATTAAACTCACCACAGTGAAACATAAAGAAAAGATCCTAAAATGTGCAAGAGAGAAACGTCAGATTACTCTCAGAGGATCTCCAATCAGACTCACAGCAGACTTCTCATCAGAAACCCTACAAGCTAGGAGGGAATGGCGAGACATAGCCCAGGTGCTAAGAGAGAAAAATTGCCAGCCCAGAATATTATATCCTGCCAAGCTCTCATTTGTGAATGAAGGTGAAATAAAGACCTTTCATAGCAAACAGAAATTGAAGGACTTTGTGGCCACTCGTCCGGCCCTGCAAAAGATACTTAAAGATGTGCTACACTCAGAAACACAGAAACACGGCCATCAATATGAATGAAGGGAAAGGAAGAACACCTACCAGTAAAAGAGCATGGGAAGCTCAAAGCATATACTAGAAAATATTTCCGGGAAAATGGCAGGGCAAAGTCACTACGTATCAATTGTCACATTGAACATTAATGGTCTGAATTCTTCAGTTAAAAGACACCGTTTGGCTGACTGGCTCACAGAACACAACCCAACTATTTGTTGCCTACAAGAAACACATCTCTCTAACAAAGAGGCATGCAGACTGAAAGTGAAAGGTTGGAAAAAGATATTCCATGCCAACAGAAACCAAAAAAAAGCAGGTGTAGCCATATTAATATCAGACAAAATAAACTTTAAGACAAAAACTGTTAAGAGAGACAAAGAGGGACACTATATAATGATTAAGGGTTCAATTCAACAGGAAGATGTAACTATTATAAATGTATATGCACCTAATTACAGGGCACCGGTCTATTTAAAAGATATGTTAAGGCACTTAAAGGGAGATTTAGATTCCAATACAATAGTACTGGGGGACTTCAATACTCCACTCTCAGAAATAGACAGATCATCCGGACAGAAGATCAACAAGGAAACAGCAGATTTAATTGACACTATTGCCCAAATGGATCTAACAGATATCTACAGAACTTTCAACCCTACATCTACAGACTTCACATTCTTCTCAGCAGCTCATGGAACCCTCTCTAGGATTGATCACATACTAGGCCATAAAGCAAGTCTCAGCAAATTTAAAAGAATTAGAATCATATCATGCAGTTTCTCAGACCACAGCGGGATGAAGCTGGAAATTAGCAACTCAGGAAACCTCAGAAAGTATGCAAACACATGGAGACTGAACAACATGCTCCTGAATGAACACTGGGTCATTCAAGAAATCAAAAGAGAAATTAAAAACTTTCTGGAAGTAAATGAAGACAACAACACAACATATCAAAACTTATGGGATACAGCAAAAGCAGTATTGAGAGGCAAATTTATAGCAATAGGTGCCTATATCAAGAAATTGGAAAGGTACCAAATAAATGAGCTTTCAGTGCACCTCAAGGACCTAGAAAAACTGCAGCAAACCAAACCCAAATCTAGTAGGAGAAGAGAAATAATTAAAACCAGAGAAGAAATTAACAGGATTGAATCCAAAAAAAAAATTACAAAAAATCAGCCAAGCGAGAAGCTGATTTTTTGAAAAAATAAACAAAATTGACACCCCATTGGCCCAACTAACTAAAAAAAGAAGAGAAAAGACCCAAATCAATAAAATCAGAGATGAAAAAGGAAACGTAACAACAGACACCACAGAAATAAAAAGAATCATCAGAAATTACTACAAGGACCTGTATGACAGCAAACAGGAAAACCTATCAGAAATGGATAGATTCCTGGACACATGCAATCTACCAAAATTGAACCATGAAGACATCGAAAACCTAAATAGACCCATAACTGAAACAGAAATTGAAACAGTAATAAAGGCCCTCCCAACAAAGAAAAGCCCAGGACCAGATGGATTCACTGCTGAATTCTACCAGACATTTAAAGAAGAACTGACTCCAATTCTTCTCAAACTATTCAGAACAATCGAAGAAGAGGGAATCCTCCCAAATTCTTTCTATGAAGCCAGCATAACCTTAATCCCTAAGCCAGAGAAAGATGCAGCACTGAAGGAAAATTGCAGACCAATATCCCTGATGAACATAGATGCAAAAATCCTCAATAAAATTCTGGCCAAGAGAATACAACAACACATCAGGATAATCATCCACCCAGACCAAGTGGGATTCATCCCTGGTATGCAGGGATGGTTCAACATTCGCAAATCAATCAATGCGATTCACCACATTAACAGACTGCAGAAGAAAAACCATATGGTTATCTCAATTGATGCAGAGAAAGCATTTGATAAAATTCAACACCCTTTCATGATGAAAACTCTAAGCAAATTGGGTATAGAAGGAACATTCCTCAATATAATCAAAGCAATTTATAAAAAACCCACAGCCAGCATCCTATTGAATGGGGAAAAGTTGGAATCATTGCCACTGAAATCTGGCACCAGGCAGGGATGCCCACTCTCACCACTGCTATTTAACATAGTTCTGGAAGTTTTAGCCAGAGCCATCAGACAAGAAAAAGAAATCAAAGGAATACAAATCAAGAAGGAAGAAGTCAAACTATCCCTCTTTGCAGACGATATGATTCTGTACTTAGAGGATCCAAAGAACTCTACTAAGAGACTATTGGAACTCATAGAGGAGTTTGGCAAAGTGGCAGGATATAAAATCAATGCACAAAAATCAACAGCCTTTGTATACACAGACAATGCCATGGCTGAGGAAGAACTGCTAAGATCAATCCCATTCACAATAGCTACAAAAACAATCAAATACCTTGCAATAAACTTAACCAAGGACGTTAAAGATCTCTACGATGAAAATTACAAAACCTTAAAGAAAGAAATAGAAGAGGATACCAAAAAATGGAAAAATCTTCCATGCTCATGGATTGGAAGAATCAACATCATCAAAATGTCCATTCTCCCAAAAGCAATTTATAGATTCAATGCAATCCCAATCAAGATATCAAAGACATTCTTCGCAGATCTAGAAAAAATGATGCTGAAATTCATATGGAGGCACAAGAGACCTCGAATAGCTAAAGCAATCTTGTACAACAAAAACAAAGCCGGAGGCATCACCATACCAGACTTCAGGACATACTACAGGGCAGTTGTAATCAAAACAGCATGGCACTGGTACAGAAATAGATGGATAGACCAATGGAACAGAATTGAAACACCAGAAATCAACCCAAACATCTACAGCCAACTTGTATTTGATCAAGGATCTAAAACTAATTCCTGGAGCAAGGACAGTCTATTCAATAAATGGTGCTGGGAAAACTGGATTTCCATTTGCAGAAGCATGAAGCAAGACCCCTACTTTACACCTTACACAAAAATCCACTCAACGTGGATTAAAGACCTAAATCTACGTCCTGACACCATTAAGTTATTAGAGAACATTGGAGAAACCCTTCAAGATATTGGCACAGGCAAAGAATTTCTGGAAAAGACCCGGGAGGCACAGGCAGTCAAAGCCAAAATCAACTATTGGGATTGCATCAAATTGAGAAGTTTCTGTACTGCAAAAGAAACAGTCAGGAGAGTGAAGAGACAACCAACAGAATGGGAAAAAATATTTGCAAACTATGCAACAGATAAAGGGTTAATAACCAGAATCTACAAAGAGATCAAGAAACTCCACAAAAACAAAACCAACAACCCACTTAAGAGATGAGCCAAGGACTTCAATAGACATTTTTTAAAAGAGGAAATCCAAATGGCCAACAGGCACATGAAAAAATGTTCAAGGTCATTAGCAATCAGGGAAATGCAAATCAAAAGCACAATGAGGTTTCACCTCACCCCGGTTAGAATGGCTCACATACAGAAATCTACCAACAACAGATGCTGGCGAGGATGTGGGGAAAAAGGGACACTAACCCACTGTTGGTGGGAATGCAAACTGGTCAAGCCACTATGGAAATCAGTCTGGAGATTTTCAGAAACCTGAATATAACCCTACCGTTCGACCCAGCCATCCCACTCCTTGGAATTTACCCAAAGGAGTTTAAATTGATAAAGAAAAAAGCGGTCTGCACCCTAATGTTTATTGCAGCTCAATTCACAATAGCCAAGACCTGGAACCAACCTAAATTCCCATCAGTGGTAGACTGGATAAAGAAATTATGGGATATGTATTCTTTAGAATACTATACTGCAGTAAGAAACAACGAAATGCAGTGATTTGCAACAAAATGGAGGAATCTGGAACACATCATGCTGAGTGAAGTAAGCCAGTCCCAAAGGGACAAATACCATATGTTCTCCCTGATCAGTGACAACTGACTGAACACCAAAAAGGAAACCTCCTGAAGTGAAATGGACACTATGAGAAATGGTGACTTGATCAGCATAGCCCTGACTGCTAATGGACAACTTAATACATTATCCCTCATAGTATTTTTTTTTGTCTGTTCTACTTAATATGACTGGTTTAATTCTGTAATTATCACACAGTTATTCTTAAGTGTTGAAAATTAACTGAAATGTGATCCCTGTTAAACATAAAAGTGGGAATAAGAGAGGGAAGAGATGTATAATTTGGGGCATGCTCAAGCTGACTTGCCCCAATTGGTAGAGTTGGAAGCATACCAGGGGATTCCAATTCAATCCCATCAAGGTGGCATGTGCCAATGCCATCTCACTAGTCCAAGTGATCAATTTCAGTTCACAATTGATCATAATGAAAGGACTAAGAGTCAAAGGGAGCACATAAACAAGTCTAGTATCTGCTAACACTAACCGATAGAATAAATAAAGGGGAGAGTGATCCAACATGGGAAGTGAGATACTCAGCAGACTCACAGAATGGCGGATGTCCTAAATAGCACTCTGGCCTCAGAATCAGCCCTAAAGGCACTCAGATCTGGCTGAAAATCTCATGAGAGTATTTCAGGCATGGAAAGCCAAGACACTCTGGCAAAAAGATCTCTGTGAGTGAGATCCCAGTGGAAAGAACAGGTCTTCAAAGAGGGAGGTGCCTTTCTCTGAAGGGAGGAGAGAACCTCCACTTTGACTATGACCTTGTCTAAACAAGATAAGAGTCGTAGAACTCAAGGGGCTTCCATAGCCTTGGAAACTCATGACTGGTGCATAGGGAGATTACTGATGCCATAAACAGGAGTGTCAATTTGTAAAGTCAACAACAGGAGTCACTGTGCACTTACTCCTCATGTAGGATCTCTGTCCTTAATGTGCTGTACACTGAGGCTTAATGCTATAACGAGTACTCAAACAGTATATTTCACTTTGTGTTTCTATGAGGGTGCAAACGATTGAAATCTTTACTTAATGTACACTAAACTGATCTTCTGTAAAAAAAAAAAAAAAAGAAATTATCAATTCCCAACTTGACTCTCACTGGGATTAAACATGACAATAGGTCTGATCTGATTTCATCATCATTTAAAAAAAATCATCTATTATTTTTCACTTTATGTTTCTGTGTGGGAACCAACTGTTGAAATCCTTACTTACGGTATACTAAGCTGATCTTCTGTATATTAAGATAATCGAAAATGAATCTTGATGTGAATGGAAGGGGAGAGGGAGTGGGAAAGGGGAGGGTTGTGGGTGGGAGGGAGGTATGCGGGGGAAAGCCATTGTAACCCATGAGTTGTACTTTGGAAATTTATATTCATTAAATAAAAGATAAAAAAAAAGATATTACTTGAGGGTCCAGTGTGGTGGTGCACTAGGTTAATCCTCTGTCATGCCGGCATCCCATATGGGTGCCAGGTTCTAGTCCCAGGTTGCTCCTCTTCCCATCCAGCTCTCTGCTGTGGCCTAGGAAAGCAGTGGAGGATGGCCCAAGTGCTTGGGCCTCTGCACCCACACGGGAGACAGGGGGGAAGCACCTGGCTCCTGGCTTCAGATCAGAGTAGCTCCTACCATTGCAACCATTTGGGGCGTGAACCAATGGAAGGAAGACCTTTCTCTCTGTCTCTCTCATTGTCTGTAACTCTACCTGTCAAATAAATAAAAATCTTTAAAAAAAGATATTACTTGATAAGAGGCAATAAGGCTTTGGCTTATGTGTATGTGATCCAGTGGAAAGTCCCAATTTGGAGCTTAGGTTTTGTTTCACTGTTAATGTTAGACTTTAGATTGTCTATAGAGGTGCCCAGGGTGCTAGAACTTTCTCAACCTAACGACCTCTACTTCTTCTCAATTTGTTTGCTTAGTAGAGGGCTGAACTTGTGTTTATAAAGTAAATTGAAAGTATGTCATTATAAAAATCAAAAGACAACTAATAAAGGAAACACAAGGGAAAGTGGCAGTGAGTAAGGATAGAGGGAAGGGAAATGAAAATGGAAAGTGACATTACGTTCTGTTTTTTATTTTTTCATTTTTTGGCAGGAAGAGTTAGAGAAAGAGACAGAGAGAAAGGTCTTCCTTTTCCGTTGCTTCACCCCCCCCCCAATTGGCTGTGTGGCCAGCGAACAGCGCCGGTCCAAAGCAAGGAGCTAGGTGTCCCCTCCCGGTCTCTCATGCAGGCACAGGGCCCAAGCATTTGGGCTATCCTCCATTGGCTTCCTCGGCCACAGTAGAGAGCTGGACTGGAAGAGGAGCAACCGGGACAGAATCTGGTGCCCCAAACAGAACTAGAACCTGGGGTGCCGGCATCACAGGCAGAGGATTAGCCAAGTGAGCCACGGTGCCAGCCTGCATTTTTTCATTTTGACTCTTGTTGAAGTAATTGGTACCAGATTTTTCTGCCCACCATAAACAGTAAGAGCACAGAAAAATGAGACCAAGGCATACAGATACTGGGCAACAGCAGTGTTGGGCCATAATCCTTGAGCAAGAAAACAAGAGACCCCTATAAAAGAGGACCCATTTCTGTTAGAAGAAGGCAGCTCAGGAGGATGGAAACTAAGGTGGTTCTTCTGGGCTGAGTAGACCTTGTGTTGTCAGAGGCTGAAGCAGGTGTGATTTGGGAGACGTGGATCAGGAAGAAGGAAGCTATCCAGAGAAAGATCTACATAAATCTGCATAAGGGTCTCTGCATTAGTGGATATTAAGGTGTGTGTGAGTCAGGTGAAACTAGGAAGCCCAAGATAAAACCATTCCCCAAACTGGGAGGTTTCCAAGTTTCCAACAATGAAAACTATACTTAGTTTAAAAGTAGAAACATATGTATGAAACATATATATGTATTTTATAGATAAATATATTTGTGTACACACATATATATGTTTCTTTCATATATATGATGAAATGCTTTTTCAGGTATACAAATAGGAAAAAATTATCTGCTACAAATTACACAATAATTTGAACAAAATTTTATTGTACAAATATTTATTGTAAATTGAAGGAAATTTGTGCCAAATGGAAATCCAGATCCACAAAAAAGAAATAAAGAGCCCAGAAATGGTAAATACATAGATAAATATAAAATTTTTTTCTCTTATTTTTAAAATTCTTTCAATACACATTTATCCATTTAATGTAACAATAGTAACAATGAGTTTTGGAATTAATAAAATACATATGGGGCAGGCCTTTGTCATAGCGATTAAGATACCACTTGAGACAGCTGCATCCCTTATGGGAGGGCCTGGATTGGAGTCCCAGCTCCACTCCTGATTGCAGTTTCCTGCTGGTGCAAACTCTGGGAGGCAGCAGGTGATGGCTCAAATAGTTGAATCTCTGTCACCTATAGAGGTGGCTTGGATTGATTTGCCATCTTCTGGCCTGGGCCAGCTCTGGGTATTGTCATCATCCAGCATCTGTGGAGTGACCTAGCCTATAGAATGTCTGTCTCCTTGTATCCCTCCGCTTCCTTCCCCTCCCCTTCCCTTCCCTCCTCTCCCTCTGCTCCAATCCACTCTCCTCCCCTTCCCTCCCCTCCTTTCCCTCCCCTTCTCTCCCCTCCTTTCCCTCCCCTCCCTTCCCTCCCCTCCCTTCCCCTCCCTTCCTCTCCCTTCCCCTCCCTTCCCCTTTCCTTCTCTCTCTCTGTCTCTCCCTCCCTTTAACATAATGGCTTGAATCCTACTTTGATTTCTGATTCCAGTTTCCACCTGGTGTTCACATTTGGGTAACAACAACTGATGACTCAAATTGATGGGTCCTTACCACCAATGTGGGAGATCTGGATTTCAGTCCAGTTACCACTTTGGAATTAGCCCAATCATGAGCAATTTTGGTATTTGAGGGAGAAGCCTGCTGATGGGAGATGTCTCTCTCTCTCCCTCTCTCTCCCTCACACACACACTCTTTCTGATTTTCTTGCTCTCACTCTAGCTCTCACCCTCATCCCCATTCCTGCATGCCCATAAATAAATAAAAATGCTTAACAAATAGACTGAGATAAGGTAAATGTGGTTATATTAATGCATAGAAAATCATATTTTAGAAAGAATAAAGGGCTAAAGCACATAAACAAATAGCTAGGACAAAACATATCCTCAGTGAATAAATAAACTCAATTAGCTGAATCAAGAAAGAAAACATAGTAAGCAAGAACAAAAACAACAAACATACAGTACAATAAAACACTGAAAGTCTTACTGGTGATTACGTTAACTATAAAGGCTGTAAACATTCCAATTAACTCAGTTTTCATACTGAAGAAAAAAAGCCACTCCAACTATATGCTAAAGAAGTTAAATTTCTAAAATAAATGAAAATTAAGTTAAATATCAGTACACAGACAAATTAAAAAAAGAATACCTTGCAAACACTAATCTTAGTAAGCTAGACTGACTATATTGATAAGAAGCAACATAGATTTCAGGACATGGATTATTGCTAGGGATAAAAAATAACATTTCATAATGACAAAAAGACTAATTGACAAGGAATATATAATTATATATCTACAAAATGACAGAGATTCAAAATTTGTACATATAAAAACGGCTGACTGAGGTAAGAAAAAATTGTGTACAAAAATGATAGCTGAATGCTTCAGTTTGCATTTACAGTGTTATAAAAAAAGAAATACTACCTACTAACTGGGTGAAAACATTTGCAAATCACGTGTCTCAAAAAGTACATGTATCTAGTATGTATGTGTGTGTATATAGATACTAGATATACATATACACACTATATACACCTTATATATATATGAGTATATATACATACTCAACTCATTTGTAGGAAAATAGGAAGTCCAATTAGAAATGGATAAAGACATGATAAAGACATACATTTCATAAAGGGGTAGGTATATACATATAGGAAGTAAGTACATGAAAAATAAACAAATACAAATTAAGGACAGAATGAGATATTGCCACAATCTATTGTACTGACTAAAGTTTATGCTGATGATATAAAGTGGTAGCAAGGATTTGGAGTGACAAGACCTCTCTCAAATTACAGGTTGGAATGTAATCTGGAATATCAGCTCTTGAAAAAAATCATCTGCGGCTCACTAGGCTAATCCTCCACCTTGTGGCGCCAGCACACGGGGTTCTAGTCCTGGTCAGGGTGCCAGATTCTGTCCTGGTTGCCCCTCTTCCAGGCCAGGTCTCTGCTGTGGCCAGGGAGTGCAGTGGAGGATGGCCCAAGTCCTTGGGCCCTGCACCCACATGGGAGACCAGGATAAGTACCTGGCTCCTGCCATTGGATCAGTGTGGTTTGCCCGCTGCAGCGCACTGGCCACGGCGGCCATTGGAGGGTGAACCAATGGCAAAAGGAAGACCTTTCTCTCTGTCTCTCTCTCTCTCTCTGTCCACTCTGTCTGTAAAAAAAAATCATGGCTGTGTTTTATAAACACACATCACCATATGAGTATAATTTAAAAGTTGCGTTCCCAGCTATTTATCTTAGGGGAATGAAAACTTAACATTCACACAAAGAATCTGAATCTGAATATACATAACAGCTTTATTAACACTCAAATAAAACTGAAAAACCTAAATGTTTTCAATGAGCAAATAGATAAACTATGGTGCTTCTGTTCAGTGAAATTATTACTCAACCAAAATGTACAACATAAATGGATTTTTGGAACATTATGCTAGGTGAAAGAAGCTAGACACAGAATCTACATATCTTTTTTTAAAAAAAAATATTCTATAAATGCAGAAAGCATATTTGTAGTTTCCTAGTGTTGAAGTTGGGAATGGGATGAACTGCAAATGGGCATGAAAGGAATTTGTGAGTGGAAGAAATGGATTATGGTGGGGCTGGCACTGTGGCTTAGTGGGTAAAGCCATTGCCTGCAGTGCTGGCATCCCATATGGGTGCTGGTTTGTGTCCCAGCTGCTCCACTTCAGATCCAGCTCTCTGGTATGTCATGGCAAAGCAATAGAAGATTGACCAATCTTTGTGCCCCTGCACCCACATGGGAGACTTGGAGGAATCTCCTGGCTCCTGGCTCCAGATATGCACAGCTCCAGCCATTGCAGCCATCTGGAGAGTGAACCAGTAGATGGAAGACCTCTCTTTCTTTCTCTAACTCTCTCTGTAACTCTGTCTTTCAAATAAAAAAAAACTGTATGTATAAAATACATGAAATTATTTCCCTTTATATAAATTTTTAAAAAGAACATATAAAAGTAAAATATGAATACTATGTGAGTAGCCACAAACCTCAGACAACATATCTTTTATAGTTGTTACAAAAGGAAAATTTAGTGTTTTACAAACCTTAATATAAAGTTTCCATGTAAAATACATTATAAGGGAGTCTTGAGAAATAATTCAAAATTAATTTTGTTGTATTTCTATCTTTGTGGTAAATGTCAACATTTTAAAATTTGTACTTGTTATGTGTGTTTGTTTTTCAAATTAGTATTCTTTGTTTTATTTAATTTTATACTTGCATATTTATATTTTAAACAAACATTTGTTTATATTCTATACATTTGAAACCTCATACACCTGTATAAGCCCCCACCCCATTTTTTTACTGGTTCTACTTTCACACAACATTTTGATATTTTTTCTCATTAATTCCATCCTTTTATTTTGACTTTAGAATATAAATTAAAAATTATTTTGTCTTGATTATTAACTTGATTCATTTCTACATATAGTAGAATCCAAATTGTATTTCTTTCTGTATTTGACTTATTTCAACTTCTATAACATTTCATAGTTCTATTAATGTAATGAACAACAGAGCTTCTTTATCTAAAGGCCATGTGGCATTAACTTTTATCGATATACAATATTTTTATTCACTCTATTATTAATGGACACATGAGTTCATCTTTTGGATGTTGTTAATAATTCTACAATAAACATAAAATATTGATTTCAATACCTAGTATATATACCCCAAAATTGGATTACTGGATCATGTGACACTATGGTTTGAATTTGGTCTGAGAATGCCCCTGAGGGTTCATGAGGTGGATGTTTTGTCCAAGGGGGCAATAGTGCCATGTTGAATATTTTTCAGATGGATTCTGGTATTAGCATATTGGGGAGCACTACTATTGCAAAGATTCATGCCTGTGTCCTAGAATGAGTTAATTCTCACAAGACGATACCATTATAAAGTAAAGTGACCCACAGGCATAGCCTCTTCTCCACATGACCACTTCCTTTCCCTTTTTTCTGCCAACCTGCAATATAGTTATGGGAGCTCTCATAATGGGGTAACTTGGTGATGCTTTGAAACTAAGAAAGAAAAATGCATGCAAATTGCTTTCAGAGAATAGAATGGATGTAACTTTCTTAGGCAGAGATTAGTGCATGTTGCTACACAGTAACTGCTGTCATTACTGATTAACATAGTACTTTCATTCAATGGCTTGGCATATATGACAGCTTTCCTAATCTGTGAATGGTAGGTGGTAGAGAATTAGCAATGAAGCAAATAGACACATATCTATGCATTCAGGGAGTTCTCACTTTAGTTTATGAGTGAGGAAGACAAACAGTTTATAAATAAATACAAAAATATATGGTATACTTGATAATAACATCTGCTACAGAAAATATAAACAGACTTAATAGGTTTTAGTAAATCACTGCTGCTTGAGCAGCCTTCTTTCCTCTGTTACCCCTTCTCAAACTTTCTCACCATCTTCATGTCCTCTTCCAATGTGACTAATAATGTACCTTTCTCTGAAGGGAGGAGAAAACTTCCACTCTGACTACGACCTTGTCTAAATAAGATCAAAGACAGTGAACTCAAAAGGCTTCCATAGCCTTGGCAACTCATGACTAGAGCCTAGGGAGATTACTGATGCCATAAACAAGAGTGTCAATTCATTAAGTCAACAAAAGGAGTCACTGTGCACTTACTCCTCATGTAGGTTCTCTGTCCTTAATGTGTTGTTCAATGTGAATTAATGCTATAACTAGTACTCAAATGATATTTTACACTTTATGCTCTGTGTGGGTGCAAACTGATTAAATCTTTACTTAATATATACTAAATTGATCTTCTGTATATAAAGATAATTGAAAATGAATCTTGATGCAAATAGAATGGGAGAGGGAGTGGGAGATGGAAGGGTTGCAGGTGGGAGGGAAGTTATAGGGGGGAAGCCATTGTAATCCATAAACTGTACTTTGGAAATTTGTATTTACTAAATAAAAGTTAAAAATAAAATATTAAAAAATAAATAATGTCTAAATAATTTTAATACTTGAGGTGATTTTATCCCCAACTATAATCTCAGGGATGATAAGATCTGAGAAGCAAGTCTATTTGGGCTTCTTGAGCTACTGAAAACAAATTCACAAAGTAAAGTTTTTGCTTGCAATGATTCTATGAAATGGCAAAACTGTGTAGATACCCCCATGCAGCCTGAAAAATGTGTCACATACACATTGGAGATATTAATAAAAAAGGATAGAGACTACCACAGGTTGTCAAGGGGAATGAGGTTGGGATGAGGAAAGGAAAGATGTTTATTGAAGGATGCAAAGTTCAACTGAGTATAAAAGAAAACATTTTAATGAGTTATTCCACTGCAAGTTGACCACCATTGGTAATATATTGTATATTTTTATAGTCAGTTTTATAGCCTGGCAGGTTAAGCCTCTACTGGAAACACTGACATCCTATATGGGTGCCAGTTCAAGTCCCAGCTACTCCACTTCCAACCCAGATCTTTGCTAATGCCCTGGGAAAATAGTGGAAGATGCCACAAGTGTTTGGGGCCCTGTACACAGGTGGGTGACCCAAAAGAAGCTCCAGGCTCCAGGCTTCAGCCTGGCCCAGCCACAACTGTTTCCATTTGGGGAGTGAACAAATGGATGGAAGATTCTCTGTCTCTCCTCCCTCCCTCCTTTCTTTTCTCCCTCTTTCCCTCCCTCCCTCAGTCCCTTTCTCTGTAATGCTTTCTCAAATAAAGAAAAATAAATGTGAAAATAATGTACAATGTATTTCTCATTTGCTAAAATGATTGATATTTAAGGTAAGGCATTTGGTATGGTAGTTAAGATCCTGGTTGAGATAACTGCATCTCATATCAAAGTGCCTGGGTTAGAGTATGCCTGACACCTGTAATGAGTTCCTGGATCACAGCTTCATCCAGCTTCAGCCCCAGCCATTGTGTATATTTGGGGAGTGAAGAAGGAAGTAAAACCTCTGTAACTTTCTCTGTCTCTCAGATACATACATGCATTCATACATACACACATGCATGCAGACATACATTTTTAGAGAAACACATTTTATCTAAAATTAGTAAATTGGATAGTGAGGGATGTGGTAATCATCTTGACTGCATTTTTATATAATGCACCTATGAGTCAAAACATCACATCATACTCCATAAATACACAATTATTATTTGTCAATTAAAATGAAATTAAAAAATAAAATGTTAATAGTGAAAAGCCCCTGGATAGCCTTACATATTAAGGTAAATCATGAGATACATACCCTATCATCCTTGAAGTCCAGAAAGTATATAACATTAAATGGAATATTCTTAAAATGGACATTTAGAACATACATTAATTTCATGACATTGAATAGGGAAAGTTTTTCTCAGTAAATGTAAAAATAATGACTATAAAGACGAGATTAGTGTTGGATTTCAATCAAGGTAACATTCCCCACTTGTTTCCCACTATATCAGTCTTAGTTTTCCTGTGATCAAGGACAACTGCACCAGGACAAGTGAGAACAAGTATAAATGAAGGAGGAGAGCCAACAGCTCTATTCAGTGAACCTGATGGTGAAGACCTCACTGATCTGGTTCCTCAGTATTCTTCATCTCTGGGATGATGGGTGGGCCTTACACAGAGCAGATGGATAACTGTTCCAGAGTAGATAGAAGAGGATACATAAAGGCCCACCAGAATGTACACAAGACTCAGAGTTTTATCCACATGCATATCTACTTGTTGAGAAGAAAAATGTCACAACATCAAAATCAGATGGTACTGGATTCATAAATGGGACCACAGATGTAACAGTTCTGCTTAGCTTAAAGGTTCACATATGGATAAGTCATAGCAAAGGGATAGCTGTTAGGTTTCAGAGAAACAGAAAGTTTATTAGTTGATAAAATCTAGTTCCTCTACTTCAGAGTGTGTAAAGCCCTGTGAGTAAAGTTGACAGAGGAGACTGGTGGTTAAGTGACAGGGCACTGGAGGTCCACATGTGTATAAGTTATCCGGGGGATAGTGCAGACCATGACCTTCTGTGTATGTGAAATGCAGGTATCCTTTCTGTCCTCCAGAAATGCACTTAGCCTGGAGTAGAGTTAAATAGAGGAAATTTAGCCTGAATTCTGCTACCAATGCAGATTCCCTGACTCCCACATGTGTTCCCTGGGGAAAAAAATCACTATTCCTCAGAATTTATCAGGCACAATTTCCTGATTTACAGGTGCTTTACTATTTTACCGAGAACCTGAAACCACAGGAGAACTTATGGGGATGCCACCAGGTGGCTTCTGGAGCAATGGGGATAGCTTGACAAATCAGAGGTTGCTTGTACTTGTTCTGAAGTAAAGACTACTGTTTTACTTTTATTGGTTGACAATGACTGAGAGCATACAACGTGCCCAGGCAGGCCTGCCTTGGAGAAATGAGTCCACAGGTGAGAAGAGTGAAACCCAGCTGCTCTCCTCTGCTCTCTCCAGAAACCAGGAAAGTTCATTTATCCCTGAGGTGGCTCCTATTTTTCATGATGCCAAGTCTCAGGCTGTCTTGCTTCCACAAATGAAATGACAGTTATGGGCCTGAAGGGAGATGAGCTGATGCCATACTTTCCCTATAAAAACACCTTAGGGATTCATCTAATAATGGATTCATATCAGGGACTCAGCTGGGTGAGTGTCTTTCTGTTTCATGTACAGAGTGATCTCCAAGAGCAACTGGGTTCTGAGGTAAAAAAGAATTCTTTCCTATGATATATTAGCAGAATTCTCTGCTCATGATATCACTCTTAGATATTACTCCACAATTAATGCAACAAATATTTCTAGACATGAAATGATAAACTTTGTGAATTGTGTAAGGCCATACAAAATAGGTTTGCAAAATTATATTTGTGATTTATGATGCACTTGAATTGGATTTGTACTTGATTTCCTCATTATATTTCTCAATTTAACTTGTGATTTTTATCTCAATTAAATTTGATCTAGTAAGGCACTTGATCTAGTACCTTGAATATAGTGTACTATATTCTAGTACTAATATCTAGTACTCTTGGAAGAAAGGGAGGATGTAATCATGATATTGTTGTGAATATAGTGGAATAAAATGACAGGGATTCTCCACTTGTGGCTGTACAGGTATTGACCCTTCAAGAAATCTGACTGACAAAATGCCACTGTTGATATGTTCAAAAATTGCAGTGTTAGGTCTTAAAGTCTTTATTTTAAAACTTTGCATTCATGCCTTATGGGGGATAATATTCAGGTGTCCTGGCACCACCTGGCCCTGATCAGGGAACTGGGAGCCCAGGATGTATTTGTCATTTTTTTTCTAAATTCGCCTTTTGACAGGGTTGCAATGGCTATCACCTCCTTAGAAAAATGATGCACTGAGAAGAATGTTATTAGCTCTAAAAACCATAGATTTATCCCTTCCTGGTGTCTATTTGACTCTGATACTTTAATAAACACAATTTTAGGGAGCAATTTTAGGTGTATCCAAATCCACAGCATAAGATTCTTATTATATTTTCCTGATAAAGTTTCTGTCTTCTACTTCTGTGGTGACACTATAAAACCCATGCTTTTTCTCAGGGTCCTGGGAGTTCCATGTGTCAGATTATGACTGTGCTTCTCATCAACACTGTGCTTTCACATGAATTTGCTTTAAATTCAGTTTCCAAAGAATGGGTGACACATTGCAGTCACTCATTGAAATTGGATGCTTTCCCTATTTATTCTTCTGGGATTGGGGGATTTTATAAAAATTCCTTTTATTGAGCTAATCATGGTGGAAAAGATGTTTATCCACCTGAATCTACCAACTGACTTATTTCCATCATTGAATCTATCAATCTACTTCCACATATCAATTCATCTAAAATTCTCATAATCATTTTCATGTTGTAAATGATGGCATAGTTCTTTAAATGCTGATCAATAAGTATGGTAAAATTATAATGGAAATAACATGGGAGATTAACATAATAACAACATAGTATATTCTGTCATATATTCTCATTTTCCTAAATCTACATAAAATGCAAACATCATTGTGCATTCATTCATAAAACAATACTCTATTTTAGCACTAATATACCAATTCACTAATAGTTGATACTACAAAAGAGGTGACAAAAGAGGCTTTATCAAAATTATTTTTCTTGAGGAAACCATTTAGTGCAGTTCTCTCCTCCCTTCAGAGAAAGGTACCTCCTTCTTTGAAGACCTGTTCTTTCCACTGGGATCTCACTCAGAGAGATCTTTTACCAGAGTGTCTTGGCTTTCCATGCCTGAAATACTCTCATGGGATTTTCAGCCAGATCCGAATTCCTATAGGGCTAATTCTGAGGCCAGAGTGCTATTTAGGACATCTGCCATTCTATGAGTCTGCTGAGTATCTCACTTCCCATGTTGGATCACTCTCCCCTTTATTTATTCTATTGGTTAGTGTTAGCAGGTACTAGACTTCTTTATGTGCTCCAATTGACTCTTAGTCCTTTCATTATGATCAATTGTGAACTGAAATTGATCTCTTGGACTAGTGAGATGGCATTGGTACATGCCACCTTGATGGGATTGAATTGGAATCCCCTGGTATGTTTCTAACTCTACCATTTAGGGCAAGTCAGCTTGAGCATGTCCCAAATTATACATCTCTTCCCTCTCTTATTCCCACTCTTATGTTTAACAGGGATCACATTTCAGTTAATTTTCAACACTTAAGAATAACTGTGTATTAATTACAGAATTAAACCAGTCATATTAAGTAGAACAGACAAAAAAACTACTAAGAGGGATAATGTATTAAGTTGTTCATTAACAGTCAGGGCTATGCTGATCGAGTCACCATTTCCCATAGTGTCCATTTCACTTCAATAGGTTTCCTTTTAGGTGTTCAGTCAGTTGTCACCGATCAGGGAGAACATATGGTATTTGTCCCTTTGGGACTGGCTTATTTCACTCAGCATGATGTGTTCCAGATTCCTCCATTTTGTTGCAACTGACTGGATTTCGTTGTTTCTTACTGCGGTATAGTATTTTAAAGAGTACACATCCCATAATTTCTTTCTCCAGTCTACCGTTGATGGGCATTTAGGTCGGTTCCAGGTCTTAGCTATTGTGAATTGAGCTGCAATAAACATTAGGGTGCAGACCGCCTTTTTGTTTGCCAATTTAGATTCCTTTGGGTAAATTCCAAGGAGTGGGATGGCTGGGTTGAATGGTAGGGTTATATTCAGGTTTCAGAGGAATCTCCAGACTGACTTCCATAGTGGCTTGACCAGTTTGCATTCCCACCAACAGTGGGTTTTTCCCCACATCCTCACCAGCATCTGTTGTTGGTAGATTTCTGTATGTGAGCCATTCTAACCGGGGTGAGGTGAAACCTCATTGTGGTTTTGATTTGCATTTCCCTGATTGCTAGTGACCTTGAACATTTTTTCATGTGCCTGTTGGCCATTTGGATTTCCTCTTTTGAAAAATGTCTATTGAGGTCCTTGGCCCATCTCTTTAAGTGGGTTGTTGGTTTTGTTTTTGTGGAGTTTCTTGATCTCTTTGTAGATTCTGGTTATTAACCCTTTATCTGTTGCATAGTTTGCAAATATGTTTCCCATTTTGTCGGTTGCCTTTTCACTTTCCTGACTGTTTCTTTTGCAGTACAGAAACTTCTCAATTTGATGCAATCCCAATAGTTGATTTTGGCTTTGACTGCCTGTGCCTCCCGGGTCTTTTCCAGAAATTCTTTGCCTGTGCCAATATCTTGAAGGGTTACTCTAGTAACTTGATGGTGTCAGGTCATAGATTTAGGTCTTTAATCCATGTTGAGTGGATTTTTGTGTAAGGTGTAAGGTAGGGGTCTTGCTTCATGCTTCTGCACGTGGAAATCCAGTTTTCCCAGCACCATTTATTGAATAGACTGTCCTTGCTCCAGGAATTAGTTTTAGATCCTTGATCAAATATAAGTTGGCTGTAGATGTTTGGGTTGATTTCTGGTGTTTCAATTCTGTTCCATTGGTCTATCCTTCTATTTCTGTACCAGTACCATGCTGTTTTGATTACAACTGCCCTGTAGTATGTCCTGAAATCTGGTATTGTGATGCCTCCGGCTTTGTTTTTGTTGTACAAGATTGCTTTAGCTATTCGAGGTCTCTTGTGCCTCCATATAAATTTCAGCACCATTTTTTCCAGATCTGAGAAGAAGGTCTTTGGTATCTTGATTGGTATTGCATTGAATCTATAAATTGCTTTTGGGAGAATGGACATTTTTATGATATTGATTCTTCCAATCCATGAGCATGGAAGATTTTTCCATTTTTTGGTATCCTCTTCTATTTCTTTCTTTAAGGTTTTGTAATTTTCATCGTAGAGATCTTTAACGTCCTTGGTTAAGTTTATTCCAAGGTATTTGATTGTTTTTTAGCTATTGTGAATGGGATTGATCTTAGAAGTTCTTCCTCAGCCATGGCATTGCCTGTGTATACAAAGGCTGTTGATTTTTGTGCATTGATTTTATACCCTCTACTTTTCCAAACTCTTTTATGAGTTCCAACAGTCTCTTAGTAGAGTTCTTTGGGTCCCCTAAATAAAGAATCATGTCATCTGCAAAGAGGGATAGTTTGAGTTCTTCCTTCCCAATTTGTATCCCTTTAATTTCTTTTTCTTGCCTAATAGCTCTGGCTAGAACCTCCAGAACTATATTGAATAGCAGTGGTGAGAGTGGGCATCCCTGTCTGGTCCCATATCTCAGTGGAAATGCTTCCAACTTTTCCCCATTCAATAGGATGCTGGCTGTGGGTTTTTCATAGATTGCTTTGATTGTATTGAGGAATGTTCCTTCCATACCCAGTTTGCTTAGAGTTTTCATCATGAACGGGTGTTGTATTTTATCAAATGCTTTCTCGGCATCTATTGAGATAAGCATATGGTTTTTCTTCTGCAGTCTGTTAATGTGGTGTATCACATTGATTGTTTTACGCACATTAAACCATCCCTGCATACCAGGGATAAATCCCACTTGGTCTGAGTGGATGATTTTTCTGATGTGTTGTTGCATTCTCTTGGCCAGAATTTTATTGAGGATTTTTGCATCTATGTTCATCAGGGATATTGGTCTATAATTCTCTTTCAGTGCTGCATCTTTTTCCGGTTTAGGAATTAAGGTGATGCTGGCTTCATAGAAAGAATTTGGGAGGGCTCCCTCTTTTTCGATTGTTCTGAATAGTTTGAGAAGAATTGGAGTCAGTTCTTCTTTAAATGTCTGGTAGAATTCAGCAGTGAATCCATCTGGTCCTGGGCTTTTCTTTGTTGGGAGGGCCTTTATTACTGTTTCAATTTCTGTCTCAGTTATGGGTCTGTTTAGGTTTCCGATGTCTTCCTGGTTCAATTTAGGTAGATTGCATGTGTTCAGGAATCTATCCATTTCTGATAGGTTTCCCTGTTTGCTGGCATACAAGTCCTTGTAGTAATTTCTGATGATTCTTTTTATTTCTGTGGTGTCTGTTGTTACGTTTCCTTTTTCATCTCTGATTTTATTGATTTGGGTCTTTTCTCTTCTTTTTTTAGTTAGTTGGGCCAATGGGGTGTCAATTTTGTTTATTTTTTCAAAACACCAGCTCCTCGTTTGGCTGATTTTTTGGAATGTTTTTCTTCATTCAATCCTGTTGATTTCTTCTCTGGTTTTAATTATTTCTCTTCTCCTACTAGATTTGGGTCTGGTTTGCTGCAGTTTTTCTAGGTCCTTGAGGTGCGCTGAAAGCTCATTTATTTGGTGCCTTTCCAATTTCTTGATATAGGCACCTATTGCTATAAATTTGCCTCTCAATACTGCTTTTGCTGCGTCCCATAAGTTTTCGTATGTTGTGCTGTTATCCTCATTTACTTCCAGAAAATTTTTGATTTCTCTTTTAATTTCTTCTATGACCCATTGTTCATTCAGGAGCATGTTGTTCAATCTCCATGTGTTTGCGTATGCTCTAGGGATTCCTGAGTTGCTGATTTCCAACTTCATTCCTTTATGGTCTGAGAAGCTGCATGGTATGATTCTAGTTCTTTTGAATTTGCTGAGACTTGCTTTATGGCCTAGTATGTGATCAATCCTAGAGAAGGTTCCACGTACTGCTGAGAAGAATGTAAAATCTTTAGCTGTAGGATTGAAAGTTCTGTATATATCTGTTAGATCCATTTGTGCTATAGTGTCGTTCAAATCTACTGTATCCTTGTTGATCTTCTGTCCTATTGATCTGTCTATTTCTGAGAGTGGAGTATTGAAGTCCCCCAGTACCATTGTATTGGGGTCTAAGTCTCCCTTTAAGTCCCTTAACAAATCTTTTAGATAAACTGGTGCCCTGTAGTTAGGTGAATATACATTGATAATTGTTATATCTTCCTGTGGAATTGATCCCTTAATCATTATAGAGTGTCCCTCTTTGTCTCTCCTAACAGTTTTTGTGGTAAAGTTTGTGTTGTCTGATATTAAGATGGCTACGCCCGCCATTTTTTCATTTCTGTTGGCATGGTATATCTTTTTCCAGCCTTTCACTTCAGTCTGTATGGATCTTTGTTGGAAAGATGTATTTCTTGTAAGCAGCAAATAGATGGGTTTTGTTCCTTAACCCAATCAGCCAATCTGTGTCTTTTAACTGGACAGTTCAGGCCATTAACGTTCAATGTGACTATTGATAAGTCATAACTTTGCCCTGCCATTTGCCAAAGGTAAGTTCTAATATATGCTTTGAATTCCCTGTGATCTTTTGCTGCCAGGTTTCCTTCCTTTACCTTCTTTCATATTGATGACCGTGTTTCTGTGTTTCTGTGTGTCTGTATGCAACACATCTTTAAGCATCATTTGCAGGGCTGGATGAGTGTCAACAAATTCTTTCAATTTCTGTTTGCTATGAAAAGTCTTTATTTCACCTTCATTCACAAATGATAGCTTTGCAGGATATAATATTCTGGGCTGGCAGTTTTTCTCTCTTAGTACCTGGGCTATATCTCGCCATTCCCTCCTAGCTTGTAGGGTTTCTGATGAGAAGTCAGCTGTGAGTCTGATTGGAGATCCTCTGAGAGTAATCTGACGTTTCTCTCTTTCACATTTTAGGATCTTTTCTTTATGTTTCACTGTGGTAAGTTTAATTACCACGTGTCGTGGTGAGGATCTCTTTTGGTCATGTTTATTAGGGGTTCTATGAGCTTCCTGTACTAGGATTTCTCTGTCCTCCAAACCTGGGAAATTTTCTGCTAATATCTCACTAAAAGGCCTTCTCATCCTTTCTCCCTCTCCATGCCTTCAGGAACTCCTAGAACCCGAATGTTGGGTTTTTTAATAGTATCCTGAAGATTCCCGACAATATGTTTTAGATTTCTAATTTCCTCTTCTTTTCTTTGGTCTGACTGTATCCTTTCCTGTTCTCTGTCTTCTAAGTCTGATATTCTCTCTTCTGCTTCACCCATTCTGTTTGTAAGGCTCTCTATTCTGTTTTTCATTTGATCTATTGAATTCTTCACTTCATTATGATTTCTCATTACTATCACAGTTTCCTGTTGTACTAGTTGTTTCATTTCATTTTGATTCCTCCTTAATATTTCATTTTCACGAGAGAGATGTTCTACCTTGTCCATTAAGGATTTCTGTAGTTCAAGAATTTGTTTTTGTGAACTTCTTAATGTTCTTATCAATTTTTTGAGATCTGCTTCTTGCATTTCTTCTATCTCATCATCTTCATAATCTTGAATTTGGGTTTTTTTTCATTTGGGGGCATCATGGTGACTACCTTTTTTTTTATTACCTCGGTTTTTGCGTTTGTTATTTGGCATATTGGAGATGTTTGGTTTCTTCACTGTGGTGCTTTTTCTTGTTATACTATGACTCTAGATTAAGTGGACTGTCTGTTTTTGATGGAGCCTTAGAGGCTTGAGATGGGTGTGGCCTGAGAGCTCTGTTTGGTGTGCCAAAGGTGACACTCCCAGGTTAGGCTTGGTAGATCTCTCTCTCTCTCTCTTTCTTTTTTTGATTCAAAAGGGAAGTAATTCCACACAGCTGAATGAAGTTGGAGGTAGTTTTCAGGCAAATGATATACCCACAGGAGCCAGAGATCAGAAGCTCTTTCCCAAGGACCACACAGGGAATCTGTTCTGCCCTCAGAGTGGGCTCAAATTCTCCTTCAGTCTCCCACTGGGTTGCCAAAGTTACGGAATTGTAGTGTCTCTGTAGAGTACTCACATGAATTCCATGAGTTCTCTCCCCCACCATCTCTTTTTCCACAGTCTCAGTTGAGTAGTGCTGCAAATTTACTAGATCCTAATCTCCTGTTAATTCACCCCACCCAGAGTCAGGTTTTTCTGCTAGGCTCAGGGCCGGTGCAGACCTGAAGTCGCTCTGTTTATGACGTATGTCCAAGATGGCGCCTGCTCTTTGTCTTGCTCACCTTTGAGAGGTGAGTGGAGAGAGAGATTTCACACTCGCATTGTCCCAGAAAAGCTTTGTAGAAATCATGCTTTTCTCCAGTGCTTATATGGTGATCTTCTTATCTAGCCATTTAAGTTGGTCTGAGTACCTTCAAAGCATGAGGGATTTCCCAAGGACCTCCCCCCGAAAAGAGCCACCCACACTGTCCTGCTGTTGGTGAGTTTCTTTGTGATCATGTATACTGTGTGGATATCATAATGTCATCCTTCTCAACCATATTGTGGAAATATGATCCAGTTGTTCTGCATGCCCAGAAACTTGTGGGCAATATCTATACCACTGTCAGTCCTTGGTGCTTATTAGGGCTAATAAATGAATAGTTGGAATTCTTCAAAACATGAGTGATATGACATCAATTTTAACATGTTGATAAAACACACCTGAAAACATAAATTCTATCAAGTACAATATTTAAAAGTCCAGAATTTTAATTCTAATTTAAATATGCAAAATTTGTATTTTTAACTTGTATCTAAGTATTTTAAAGATGTATATATTTATTGGAAAGGCAGAGCTACAAAAGACAGAGACAAAGACATAGAGAGAGGTCTTCCATCTGCTGGTTCAATCCCCAGATGGCAGCAAAGGCCTGAGCTGGGGCAATCCAAAGCTGGAGCCAGGAGCTTTTTCAATGTCTCCCACAGGAGTGTAGGGGCCCAAGGACTTGGGTCATCTTCTACTGCTTTCTTATATCATACCAGAGAGCTGGATCAGAAGTGTAGCAGTCAGGAATTGAACTAACACACATATGAAATGCTGGTACTGCAGGTAACAGCTTTACCTGCTATGCCACATCACCAGCCTCTAAATGTTTTTTCTCTTGGACACTGCCTCTGTTAGTTCAATGTTCTGCATGTATTGAAGTTTCTTCATCTTGTTCTTTCTTAATTTAATGCAAGAGAACATTTGCATTTCTTCTTGTGGTGTGCTCTATGAAACTATGTTTGGTACCGAATCCCTAGATCTACTTAGAAATTAATCCAAGTTTACCTTTGTTTGTTGAAGGCAGTTACTCTATGATGTCTTAATATTTATATCTGTTCTGACACTATATTAAAAGTGTGGACCTTGCTCTTGTATTTGTATATCATCACCCTCCTTTTATCACTTGTCTTTTTTTTCCTCTATGATGTCACAAAGTATAGATATTACTGAAGCATTTCTTGTTAAATTTTCACTTTTGACCCACTAAACTTCTGAATCACAGGTTTGTATTTGTGATCAATTTTGGAAATTTATGCCATAAAAATTCTAATAATACTGTCCTTTATTTCTTTTCCTTAGTCCAGAGAAACAGCTAGTAGTTTAATTCTTTCTCAGTCTAAGCTTTTTATATGTAGGTTTATATTTTAAATTCCATTCATTTACTCTTTACTGTGTTTGAATGTACTCACTGTGCTTAATAATATAGTTCAATAGTCTTCAGCTCAGCTCATGTTTAACATGGTTCACATTAAGTAGATTCACTACCTATTCAGTTATGTACTTGCTGTTTCCAAAATATACCTTTTTATGCATATAGTATCCTGTTGTTTTCATTTTCATTTTCCTATGGCCATTGTATTCACTTACAGTGTAACAATACGATGCCTATGTCTGAAGCTTACATGATATGGAATTTTATTTTGGTTGATTAGTTCTTGTGTAAAAAATAATATAAAAATTGATTCTCATATAAGTGATAATTCACTTTGAAATGTTTGCAGTTAGTTATTTTTCAGTCCTTTTGCCCCCTCCAAACTGAGCAACCCAAATATATTAGTCATTTTTTTAAATAGCTCTTATATGAAATGAGAACTTGCTTCTTTAATTTCTTCTCTAAACCATTTTCTTGGTTTAATTTTAAGTTTGTAGCCTTCAAATTTTCCTTCCACATTATTGGGAATTTAAGGGAATCTAATAACATTTCAG
Organism: Oryctolagus cuniculus; assembly: GCF_051225735.1. Classification (NCBI taxonomy): domain Eukaryota; kingdom Metazoa; phylum Chordata; class Mammalia; order Lagomorpha; family Leporidae; genus Oryctolagus; species Oryctolagus cuniculus. The sequence goes on along the minus strand of NW_028301700.1, from coordinate 19,324 downwards.
GATTTTGACTTTCTGTATTATAAATTATTAGAATATATAACAAATTTTCCAAAAATCACAGTTATCACTATTATACAAAGTAACATTTCAGATAGATTTCCTGTACTAAACAACCATATTTCATGAGAAATCATTTTTTTTATTTTTGTTTGCAACATATTCCTCATATTCTTCTTGATCAATGTACTAGAGCATGATAATATGTAGAAAACAATTATTTTAATATCATACAAATATTTTCATGTTTTTTCACAAACTTATGAAGCATTGCATTTCTTTGCCATTAATAGTCCCTATATACAAGTTCAGAATTACAGTTTTATGATAGCATTAAATGACTATTTGTAGGAATATTTATCTGATTCAGGATTATTCACTCCTCTTCATTAACACTCCCATGAATCTAAAAAAATCATTTTTAAATTTCTGTCTAAATTGTGGGCTAACTTAAATGATCTTAATGAAATGAACATGTAGGTATCTATCATTTGATATTATTACACTTCACTTGATAATTTCTATTGTCATTACAATGCCCCCAAAATATAATCTGGTTGATTTCTGCTGTGAAGGATGCAATGACAATTTTATACCTAAAATTTATACCTACTTAAGCACTTAACTATGGTTTCTGAACTGGAAATATTATCCTTTGTTTCCTGGTCAAAATGTTCCCATTTATTTCTATGCTTAATTAAAAAACTTTTACATAAATTACTGAACTATATATGTGTTCATATACTTCATTCTTTGTTGTTTACATATTGATATTGATTGCTTTTAATGAATCAATGAAAACTGAAGAATCCTCTGTTGATTTCTCTCTGTTAATATAATGGAAAATGTATATATTTTTCCTATTTAAAGGATTTTTGTGTTACTAATTTGGAGCTTTTAACTATTAAGCTCATAAATACCTAATGGTTTATAATATTTCCTAACATTGTCTATAGTGATTAACACTTTAGATTCATCAAATTATTTTTGTTCATAGCAACTTCAAACAAAACTTTATTTTATATTCATTCTTATTATATATATACTACTATGTATATATATTTAACAATTAGTTCAATATACTTATTTAACATATATTTATATATGCAGTCCATCATAATTAATTATTGATAAAAAACTGCCATATAGTTAATCTGACCTGTTTTATAAATTTCAAAGACAAAAGGGAGCATCACCAGCTTCCTTTAGATTAAGTAATCTATCTGTATCACACACTAAGTGTGACTATGCAGTACTAAAGTTATATTCATTTTGCATTTTACATCCTACAAGAGAAGAAAATTTGAGTCCTTCATTCTTTGAGCTAAAATTTTCTCCCATATTAAAATTCCAATTGTTTTCCATGCCAAGTACCCATAAAACCTACTTATATGGATTACTACAAAAATTTTATTAAGAGGTAGATACTATTAGTGGAAACTCATGAAACTGATTACATAACTTGACTTGCAAAATCATCTTGAAAAGATTTGTGGAAATGCATATGATAAAAAATGAAAACCTAGTTTTTCATCAAAATACACTTTCTTTTATTTCCAATATCACAAATTTTTCAATCACTTTTGTATAACAAGAAGTAAACTCTGAAGTCATTAAAAAGTAAAAATAAAATATTTATTTAAAAATCCTCCCATGTACAAAAGCCCATGGCTCCATTGCTAAATATGTGTCTATTAATAGAGATGTAACAATACAAAGTCTTAACATTGTATTCTCTTCAACATGGCTTTATAAATATTGTTTTGTGCATCTGCCTTTAAATCACATATAAAAAATAATTAACCTCCAAAAGGAATGAGTAATGGCTGTTATAGTTGTCTATTTTGTTATCAAAATCTGTGATTTTATTAATTCATATCAGTTTTAGTTACTGCATTGTGTCCTTCATTTCAGCCTGACAAACTCACTTGCTCATTATAGGATTGTTCTATTAACACAACCACTTCAATTTTATCTCACCATGTTTTAATTTTGTCTGATATAGAACTCATATCTGACAGTTGTAGTCATTTTCCTTCCAGTGATTTAAATGTGCCTTCCCACTTACCTCTGACTGCCATTTTTGTCAGAGGAAATCAGCTGTTAGTCACTTTAAAGATCATTTTTGTATCAAAAATCATTTGCCTCTTATTCCTTTTGAGATTATTTGCTCATATTTTGTCAGTAATTTGAAAAGGAATATATCTCAGTGTGCTTTTGCAGCCCATCCTCTTGAGTTCACTCTAGATCTCACATCTGTAAATCAATGTATTTTGTCATATTTGGATATTTCAGCAATAATTTTCCAAATATTCTGTATCCCTTTCCTCACTCCTAGTGGGCATCCCATGATGGCAATTTTAGGACAATCAATGATGTGCTGCAAATGTCTTGGGATCCATTTACTTTTTTCATTTATGTGTCTTCTACTCAGAAGACAAAGCTTCATTTTTCTTAGAAGACACTGATTCATTTGCCTCTTCAAGCCTGTTACTGAACTTGTTTTGTAATTTTGGTTCAGCTATTTCTTAATCTCCTCAATTTCCTTTTGCCTCCTTCTTCATGATTTTATGTTTTAAGAATATTTTTTATCAATTTATTTTATAACTTTTTATTAAGAAGTAACAATTGTTCATGTTTGTGGGGCAAAGTATAAAATCCATCAGTATTAACTAGGTAGGTTTTCTTATCAATTTTTTGTGTTTGGAGCCTTCCAGATTCTCTCTTTGTAACCCAGCCATCCCACCTGTGGGTTTATATGCAATGACATATAGAAGAGATCCCTGCAGTCCCACATTCACTGCAGAATTATCTTTTTGTTCACATTCCTTGCTGTATATCTTACCTATGTTTTCCTTAATTCCTTGTCAATGTTTCCTTTAAGCCCCTGGGCATTTGTAGGACATTTACTCAATGCTAAATAATTACAATTCATTGATTTTTGTAGAATGTCGAGCAGTTGGGGCTTGTCTGATATATTTTTGGCAAGAATACCACAGAACTTGTATATCCTCAGTATAGAATGTTAGGGGACCAGGTGTCCAAATCTCACATTACTGGTTGACTCTGAGCAATTGGTTCAGGTGGTGTCTGCCAGGTTTCCCTAAAGTTACTATTTCCCCCCACTGTAATTAGTGAGTATCTTGTGGTGAGAAACTTTGATAGACAAAAAATCTATTTCTTTTCATCATAATTTTATCCATTAATTTATAGAATCCACAGATGATTCTTGCTTACACATAAATATTATGGCCTGTGGTATTAACCAGTTAGTGATTTTCTATTTCCATAATTCCTTCTATATTTATTCATTGAAATTTTACTATAAGGAAAACATATTCCTACCCCCTCATTTATTTACTTGTTCAATTATTCATTTATGTATGCATGGGCTCATGGACACCTATGAGTTAATAATCTGTTACTACCATTTTTCAATATGTTGCCCATACTGTCCCAAAGTTGGCTTCTTATGAGGATTTGACATACTTAAATAATTTTTCAAGCAGTTGTTTACTTTATGATCTTTTTTTTTTTTTTCAAGGTTACACAATAATTTATTGACAGCCTCCTCTCCCCTCCCTCGCGGCCTCCAGGTCACTTTTTCTGCTTGTATATCTTGCGCGCTAGCCCCAGGAAGATGGACGCGGGTAGGGGCGCAGCGTACTGCTCGATGAGACCCATGAGGTGGCCGTAGCTGTCCTCCTCGTACTGCGAGAACACGGCCGGCAGATCCAGCTCCTGGTACAGTGCCTTCACCCGGGCCACCTTCTCGGCCTCCTTCTGCCCATAATTCTCCTGCAGGATCTGACGCTGTTCCGGGGTGGCCCGCTGCAGACACTGGACCACCAGCCAGCTGCACTTGTTGTCCTGGATGTCGGTGCCAACCTTGCCGGTCACACTGGGGTCCCCAAAGAGGTCAAGGTAATCATCCTGAATCTGAAAGAACTCCCCCATCTCCAGCAGGATCTTCTTGGCATTCGCGTGTTCCTTCTCCCCGTCAATGCCTGCCATGTACATGGCCGCGGCCACGGGGAGGTAGAAGGAGTAGAAGGCTCTCTTGTACTTGACGATGGATTTGTACCTCTTTTCAGTGTATCTGCCTAGGTCCACGCTGCCCTGGGGCGCTGTGATGAGGTCCAGGGTTTGCCCAATCTCAGTCTGGTAAGAACTCTGTAGGAAGAGCTCGATGAGGTTCAGGTAGTAGGGCTGCTCCCGACAGTAGAACTTGAGCAGGCGGTAGATGCATGCTTCCAGAAGCAGGGCATCGTTGACGGCGTCCAAACCTATGCCTGGCTTCTGATACCAGCAGGGCTGCCCCCGGCGGGTGAGGGATGAATCCATGATGTCATCTGACACCAGGAAGAAAGCTTGCAGCAGTTCCACACACCAGCCCACGGTCAGGGCCCGCTGGAGACTCTCAGCGTCCTGCTTCCGTGGCTCCACCAGCTCCCGGAAGGCCACCAGCACCGTCAAACCCCGGTTGTACTTGCCGCCAATGGCATTGTACTCCAGGACCTCCTTAAGACGGGCAATAGCATCGCCCGTCTCCGGGTGCCCCATCTCCTCCTCGGTCAGCACCCTGACGATCTGCGAGAAGTGCTGGATGAAGTCCTGCTTCTCTTGGGCGTAAGCATCTGGCTTCTGGTCTCCGTTCATTATGAGAGAGGAGCAAAGTGCTCTGTTCCTGGATGCGGGTTCTTGCTTCACTTTATGATCTTTAAAATCTTTTTATTTTAAAGATACCATATGGGACACCTGTATCCCTTATCAGAGTGCCTGGGTTCTAGTCCCAACTCTGCTCCCGAGTCTAGCTTTCTGCTAATTCATAACCTTGGTGCAAGAGGTACTGGCTCAAGTTGTTGAGTCCCTGCCACCCACATGGGGGACCTGGATTGAGATCCTAGATCTTGATTTCAGTCTGTCATCCCTGCCATTGCAGGCTTTTGAGGAAGTGAATCTGTGAGTGAGAACTTATCTCTTTGTCATCTCTGCCTACCAAATAGATAAATAATCTTTTAAAAGTTCATGAAAAGTTCCTATTAAGGAGAAACTATGTGTGTATTTTTCCATGAATTTTTTTTGGAATATGTGTGTCCTCACATATTATTTCACAGGTCTGTCCACTAGAAGGTCCAGGACCAATGTCACCTGCTAGCAAGGGCATATCTAGTACCCTGGGCTTGTCAGTACTCTCCTCCCATGAAAGGGATCAGAGCTCTTTGGAGAAATGGCAGGGCTGTGGTAGGGAGGTGCAAGATGAGTTTGGAGCATGTTGAACCAGTGCCTATATGGGATGCCAGCCCTGCAGGCAGCAGCTTTACCTGCTACACCACAGCACCAGCCCCTTAAGTGGTATCTTAACTGCTATGCTTAACCATTGTGTCCACCATACTATTATTGGCCACATTTTACAAATTAGGACAAAGTTATAATTATGGGAAATAAATTCATATGTCCTACTGTATAGTAAGGTGCAAGGATGATGGACTATATATTTCAAAAGAACTATCAGAGGGTCTGGCACTGTGACGTACATGGGAAAAGCCGCTGCCTGCAATTTCAGCATCCCATATGGGTGCCAGTCAGAGACCCAGCTGCTCCCCTTCTGATCCAGCTCTCTGCTATAGCCTGAGAAAACAGTGGAAGATGGCCCAAGTGCTCGGGCCCATGCACCCTCATGGGAGACTTAAAGGAAGCTTCTGGCTCCTGGCTTTATCTGCATAGCTCCAGTCATTGTGGCCATTTGGGGAGTGAACCAGTAGATAGCAAAACCTCTCTCTCTCTTTCTCTCTCTCTCTTGCTCTGCCTTTCAAAGAAATAAATACTTTTTTTAAAAAAAAGAGCTATCAGAAAGAAATGATAATGGTTTGAAGAGATGGACATGCATTCTGTGATTTGAAGATGACTATATATATGTGTGTGTGTGTGTATATATATATATATATATATATATATACATCAAACATCACATAGTTCTTTATAAATATGTATCATGTTCATGTGTAAATTTAAAGAATACAAATTCGGTAAATGAGGCACAAAGAAGGTAAGCAATTATTCCAAAAATCAGAGTGCACATGTAGTGGAAGGGGGAAATCAAAATACAGACAGCCATACTGCAATTCCTAAGGAGTGGAAGTAACTTCTTCACATACACATGTCAGCAGAAAGCCACCAGCCTGAGAGTCCAGTATGGACCTTGTCTTGGGAATAAACAGCAGTCCTAGTAATAGCCACAAAGGAAGCATCATGTACGCATTGCCTGCCTGGACATTAAGTAGCCACTGGAGCTCCCAAAGTCCTGTGAGGAAGACATTACTGCCCTCAGATTAGACATCGGGGAATCAAAGATCAAGGAGGCTAAGTGATGTGTCCAAGACAAAATAGCTAAGCCACAGAGCCAATAGTTGACCTCACACGTATCTGGATATAAAGTCCATGCTTATACTACATATCCATGTTTCCTAAAATGTATTTTCTGTGGAATATAACTTAGCTTTTTATCACTTTAATAGTTACATGTTTATTTTAATTATGTTAGAAATAAATCTAAGCATACTTCAAACTCATTTCAGATATAATACTGCATACAGTGATGGTGTTTTGTAAAATAAATTTAGATAAAAAGTATATAATAATAGAAGTATATAATAATAGAAGTAGAAAAAAAATTAATAAACAGCCCATGAATGTTTGAGGATTAGGAGATGTAATACTCTAGGATTGTGCAGATTCCTTCTCAAGCATGCCCAGGAAATTAGAGTCACCTATGGCTGCAGAAAAATACAACAGAATAAGGATGTTGGACCTAGATGGGTTTTAACTCTACATGTGTCATTATTACCTTTATAAGTTAGGATATTTCATTTGATCTCTCTGGGCTTCCATTTCTGAAATAAAGTAGAGAGAAACAGAGCAATTTAATTAAGACAGCTCTTTTGAAAGCAATTTGATAATAGTTTCAAGAAACACAAAACTGTACCCCTTTTTATTTATTTACTTTTATTTATTTTTTTTGTTTATTTGAAAGGCAGACTGTGAGAGAGAAATAGAGAGAGATCATCCATCTGCTGTTTCACTTCCCAAATGGCCATAAAAACCAGAGCTGATCCAGGATGAAGCCAGAAGACCTGAGTTTCATCCACTGCTTTCCCAGGCACATTAGCAGGAAACTGGATTGTAAGTGGAGCAGCTCAGACTAAAACTGGCACCCATGTGGAATTCTGATATCCCAGGTGGCTGCTTAGCCCACTATACCACAATGCTGGCCCCACAAAACTGTTCTTTGATTGGTAATTCTACTTTGGGAGCTCTCTCCCAAGAAAATGGAAAACATTTATTTATAAGAACAAAGATATTCATGAATATTGTGCCTCAAAATAAAACAATCTAAATATTCAAAGGAGAACATAAAGAAGATGGAACACATATACTTGGAAGGAGTGTTATGCAATCACTAAAAATGCTATGGAGGTGGGCATTTGGTGCAGCAGTTAAGTCACCACTAGATACCTGCATCCCAAATTGGAGTGTCAGCTCGAGTCAACTCCTCTACTTCTAATATAACTTCCTGCTAATGTACTCCCAAAGAAGAAGCAGATGATACCTTAAATACTTGAGTCCCTGACACCCAGATAGTAGATGGTGATTGAGTTTTGGGTTGCTCTTTTTTGCTGGGCTCAGCCCTGGCTATTGCAAGCATTTGGGGAAGGAACAAGCAGATGGAGGATCTATCTCTATATCTCTCTTTCAAAAAAATGAAAATAAATTAAGAAACTAAAAATTTTTAATTCTATGAAATGACAGCAACATACTCATGAAGTGGGGAAATAAAAGAGATCTGTTCATGGGCCACTCTGGAAATAATTATTCTTACCAACTATTGGTATTTTGGCATATTTGTTACCTGCATGTTTTTCTCTATATGGTGATTACTAAATATGTAATATATATAGCTATATACTAATATACTAAATATAATTATATACTATAATAATATATAGTATATTACTAAACATAGTATAGTAATATGTAATATATAATATGTAGTATATAATATGTAATATATATAACTATATACTAATATACTATATAGTTATATAGTATATTATATATATATACATAGTATATTAGCAATATAGAGTACATTAGTTATATATATTACTATATATATTAGATTATATATAGATTACTGTAGGATGTAATATACTCTATATAGTATATAATGGTAAAACCGCCTTCTGAAGTGCCTTCATCCATATGGGCACTGTTCAAGTTCCATCTGCCCTACTTCTGATCCAGCTCTCTGCTGAACCCAGGGAAAGCAGTAGAAGATGACCCAAGACTTTGGGCCTGTGCACCCATATGGGAGACCCGGGAACACTCCTGGTTCCTGGTTTCAGATTGGCCGAGTTCCAGCCATTACAGCCATTGGAAAGTGAACCAGCAAATGGAAGATGTTCTCTCCCTCCCTCTCTCTCTCTCTCTCTCTCTCTGTAACTCTGCCTTGCAAATCAATCAATAATTCTTTGTTTTTAAAAAATAATCTGTTCACATACTATAGTAACCACCATATAGAGAAAAACATGCAGGTAACAAATATGCAAAATACCAATAGTTGGTAAGAATAATTATTTCCTTGCATTTTCAAAATTTTCTCCAATATTCTGAGATTATATTTAGGAAGGAGAAAAGTATCAGTTAAGGGATTCAGCTGTGTAATCACAAAAATTCCCTTTGGCTTTAATATTCTGTGGCTTTTTTCTGGAAATGGGGGTGGAGGTCAAGCAAGAACAAAATGTTAGAAAAGTTTAGTGGCAGGGACTCACCTGTTTAAATTATTTAATGGCACTGTAAACCACACATGAGAACATCTGAACTTGCAGAGAACATGCAAGCCCTCCATCTGAGTGGCAGAAAGGGCATGAGTCTGGGAAATAGGTGACTTAAATTGAACCAGATGATCTTGAGGGCCCTCTCCAAGCAACTCAATCACTTGCACATCCACTTACTGAATAAAAATCCACCAAATGCCTAGGACATGCCAGGAGTCATGAGGTTGAATGATCATTGAACCATTCCTTCAGAGTCTAGTGAGAAAGAAAGATCTGATTTTCATTTCATTTAACATAACAAAATACCACAGTCTGGTGGCTTAAACAAAAGGGACTCATTCTTCACAGCCCTGGAAGCTGAAAACTCAAGAACAAGGTGTCTTCAGGTTTGGTTTCTTCTCCCCTCCAAGTATGAACCAGGCACAACTTTGCTTGGCTCCTGAGACCAGACAAGAATAGGTATGTTGAATGTGACATGGTCATAGACTAGACTGGTGTCATCTACGTCCTCTCCTTGACTTGCAGATGACCACTGTCTTGGTATGGCACTGATACAACAAAGTAGCACAGACCAGGCTTTTATAAACAGCAGAAGTACATTTCCCACAGTTCTGGAGATGGGGTGTCCAAGATCAAGAATACCAGCATGACTGCACTGTGGTCAGGTGGTGACCTCTATGCTGTTTCAGACACCTGCCTTCTCCTGTGTCTTCATATGCCAGAAAGACCATGATAGAGCCCTCTGGGTCCCTTTCACCAGGGCACTAATCTCATGCACAAGGGCACCACCCTTTGGCACAATTAGGACCCATCTCATAATGCTGTCACATTAGGGGTTAGGTTTCAACATGCAACTTTCAGGGGGACACATTCAGTCCAGAAGAGTAGCTTTCTTCCTATATCCCAGCCTGGTTGTACCTCTGCCTACACACACCTCTGGGGTCTTTTTTGTGTGTCTCTTCTTATATGGACACCAGTTAGAATGGATTAGGGCTCACGACAATCCCAAGGATTCTCTTCCAATATTGTTTTAGCTTCATGTTGATCCAAATAATTCAGAAGATCATCACATAATCTCCAATTTCACAATTATAACTTTTTTATCTGCTTCCAAATCTTTTGAATGAAGTCACTGCTCTGGATATCTGATGACCTTATTTCAGTAATCTAAAACTCAACTCCAAATCAAGTTTAGATTCTAGGTGATGTTACATAATCCACTATTCTTACAACCTCCACATACTTCTCTGTTAAGACTATCCTCTAGGATGATAATGAAATATAAATAATTATGTTCTTTGTTTCCTGGGAAAAGCAGAAATTCCACAGGAATTCTGTAGATGACCTTATACATAATCACGATTCTAACAACCCAAAGTTATACTTTCTTCACATCAGCAAATTAAAAATCATTGGCCTGCTGAAAATTATATTTAGAGTATATGAAATTTATTTATAAAAATTTGTGTCTGTAAATGTTAAGATTTTAGCCTTTCCTTAAAGACCAATTTACAGAAAGATACATTTTTTGAACTGTAATCCTTCTAATGTGTGTATATGAGTGAGTTGGGGGGAAGTACAAGAATATTTATAAATTTATACACATGTGTCTCCATATATGAAATTAAATAGTTGGGGTGGAGCCAAGATGGTGAAATAGTGAGGGCTCGCACCGATAGTCCGGGAAAATTTAGTTTAATAAAAGGGGAGTTACGGTAGCCGCAGAAAATAGAACCAAAAAATTGCAGGGGAAACCCTTCTGGATGGAGCAGGCGTGAATCGGAGGACCTACTGGGAGAACAAGGTCGCCCACCGCGCGGAAGCCAAGTTGCGGGACCCAGCCGCAGAAGCCCCAGGGTCTATGCGACAGTGCTCCAAGGGGAGTGCATGCCACACAGACAACAGTGGGGAGACTTGGGACGCTCAGGGCTCCGAGTCCACACATCGGCGCTGGAAGGGGAGGTGAGCTCAATAACCCGAGACATTGGTGGGGAAACGGGGGTCAGAATCTAGAGGGGGGCCGGAAAGTGCAGCAAACTCACTACCGGAAAGAAGGAAAAAAAAAAAGCTTCGGGGTTTCTCTTCCCCCTAACCTTGCAAAGGTTACAAGGCTGCAAGGCTTGAAGAATTCCCAAGAGACAAAGAGCAGGCCTCCTCTTTGGATTTACATATCAATGGGGGAGAGTTAAGGAACTGAGTCACTACAATTCAGTAGCCTAGACAACCCAGTGGGAGTCCAGAGGAGCCAAAGACTGGAAGCTAAATACCATCAATGCTGCACAGCCGTGCCCTGCGGTGTTACTTACCCCCTGAATAAATAAAATAAATAAATAAATAAAAAGAGAGAGATTTACCACGCATAACCTGAGGGTGTCACCTTTGCACACCCTTAACCAGGAAGAACCAGGCAGAGCTCTCAGGCCGCACCCATCTCAAGCCTCCAAGGCTCCTCCAACAGCAGGCAGTCCACTTAACACGGACACAGTATAAAAAAAAAAAAAAAAAAAAAAAAACGCACAGTGACTCAAGAAGAATTAACTATGCCGAGTAACAAACACAGAAATAGAGGGAGCAAGATCAACGATGACACTATGATGCCTCCAAATAAGCAAAACACCCCAAGCCAAGAGTATGAAGATGATGAGATAGAAGAAATGCAAGATACGGATTTCAAAAAATTTATGATAAGAACATTTAGAAGTTTTCAAAAGCAAATCCTTGAACTACAGAAATCCTTAATGGACAAGATTGAAAATCTCTCTCGTGAAAATGAAATTTTAAGGAAGAGTCAAAATGAAACTCAGAAACTAGTAGAACAGGAAAGTGTAATAGTCAAGAGAAATCAAAATGAAATGAAGAGCTCAATAGATCAAATGACAAACACATTAGAAAGCCTTAAAAACAGAATGGGTGAAGCAGAAGAGAGAATATCAGACTTAGAAGATAGAGCACAGGAAAACATACAGTCAAACCAAAGAAAAGAAGAGGAAATTAGAAACCTAAAAAATATTGTTGGGAATCTACAGGATACTATTAAAAAAACCAACATTCGAGTTCTAGGAGTTCCTGAAGGCATGGAGAGAGAGAAAGGATTGGAAGGCCTTTTTAATGAGATACTAGCAGAGAACTTTCCAGGTTTGGAGAAGGACAGAGACATCCTAGTACAGGAAGCTCATAGAACCCCCAATAAACATGACCAAAAGAGATCCTCACCACGACACGTGGTAATTAAACTTACCACAGTGAAACATAAAGAAAAGATCCTAAAATGCGCAAGAGAGAAACGTCAGATTACTCTCAGAGGATCTCCAATCAGACTCACAGCTGACTTCTCATCAGAAACCCTACAAGCCAGGAGGGAATGGCCAGACATAGCACAGGTGCTAAGAGAGAAAAATTGCCAGCCCAGAATATTATATCCTGCCAAGCTCTCATTTGTGAATGAAGGTGAAATAAAGACCTTTCATAGCAAACAGAAATTGAAGGACTTTGTGGCCACTCGTCCGGCCCTGCAAAAGATACTTAAAGATGTGCTACACTCAGAAACACAGAAACACGGCCATCAATATGAAAGAAGGGAAAGGAAGAACACCTACCAGTAAAAGAGCATGGGAAGCTCAAAGCATATACTAGAAAATATTTCCGGGAAAATGGCAGGGCAAAGTCACTACGTATCAATTGTCACATTGAACATTAATGGTCTGAATTCTTCAGTTAAAAGACACCGTTTGGCTGACTGGCTCACAGAACACAACCCAACTATTTGTTGCCTACAAGAAACACATCTCTCTAACAAAGAGGCATGCAGACTGAAAGTGAAAGGTTGGAAAAAGATATTCCATGCCAACAGAAACCAAAAAAAGCAGGTGTAGCCATATTAATATCAGACAAAATAAACTTTAAGACAAAAACTGTTAAGAGAGACAAAGAGGGACACTATATAATGATTAAGGGTTCAATTCAACAGGAAGATGTAACTATTATAAATGTATATGCACCTAATTACAGGGCACCGGTCTATTTAAAAGATATGTTAAGGCACTTAAAGGGAGATTTAGATTCCAATACAATAGTACTGGGGGACTTCAATACTCCACTCTCAGAAATAGACAGATCATCCGGACAGAAGATCAACAAGGAAACAGCAGATTTAATTGACACTATTGCCCAAATGGATCTAACAGATATCTACAGAACTTTCAACCCTACATCTACAGACTTCACATTCTTCTCAGCAGCTCATGGAACCCTCTCTAGGATTGATCACATACTAGGCCATAAAGCAAGTCTCAGCAAATTTAAAAGAATTAGAATCATACCATGCAGCTTCTCAGACCACAGCGGGATGAAGCTGGAAATTAGCAACTCAGGAAACCCCAGAAAGTATGCAAACACATGGAGACTGAACAACATGCTCCTGAATGAACACTGGGTCATTCAAGAAATCAAAAGAGAAATCAAAAACTTTCTGGAAGTAAATGAAGACAACAACACAACATATCAAAACTTATGGGATACAGCAAAAGCAGTATTGAGAGGCAAATTTATAGCAATAGGTGCCTATATCAAGAAATTGGAAAGGTACCAAATAAATGAGCTTTCAGCGCACCTCAAGGACCTAGAAAAACTGCAGCAAACCAAACCCAAATCTAGTAGGAGAAGAGAAATAATTAAAATCAGAGAAGAAATTAACAGGATTGAATCCAAAAAAACATTACAAAAAATCAGCCAAGTGAGAAGCTGGTTTTTTGAAAAAATAAACAAAATTGACACCCCATTGGCCCAACTAACTAAAAAAAGAAGAGAAAAGACCCAAATCAATAAAATCAGAGATGAAAAAGGAAACGTAACAACAGACACCACAGAAATAAAAAGAATCATCAGAAATTACTACAAGGACCTGTATGCCAGCAAACAGGAAAACCTATCAGAAATGGATAGATTCCTGGACACATGCAACCTACCTAAATTGAACCAGGAAGACATCGAAAACCTAAATAGACCCATAACTGAAACAGAAATTGAAACAGTAATAAAGGCCCTCCCAACAAAGAAAAGCCCAGGACCAGATGGATTCACTGCTGAATTCTACCAGACATTTAAAGAAGAACTAATCCCATTTCTTCTCAAACTATTCAGAACAATCGAAGAAGAGGGAATCCTCCCAAATTCTTTCTATGAAGCCAGCATCACCTTAATCCTTAAGCCAGAGAAAGATGCAGCACTGAAAGAAAATTACAGACCAATATCCCTGATGAACATAGATGCAAAAATCCTCAATAAAATTCTGGCCAATAGAATACAACAACACATCAGGAAAATCATCCACCCAGACCAAGTGGGATTCATCCCTGGTATGCAGGGATGGTTCAACATTCGCAAATCAATCAATGCGATTCACCACATTAACAGACTGCAGAAGAAAAACCATATGGTTATCTCAATTGATGCAGAGAAAGCATTTGATAAAATTCAACACCCTTTCATGATGAAAACTCTAAGCAAATTGGGTATAGAAGGAACATTCCTCAATATAATCAAAGCAATTTATAAAAAACCCACAGCCAGCATCCTATTGAATGGGGAAAAGTTGGAATCATTTCCACTGAAATCTGGCACCAGGCAGGGATGCCCACTCTCACCACTGCTATTTAACATAGTTCTGGAAGTTTTAGCCAGAGCCATCAGACAAGAAAAAGAAATCAAAGGAATACAAATCAAGAAGGAAGAAGTCAAACTATCCCTCTTTGCAGACGATATGATTCTGTACTTAGAGGATCCAAAGAACTCTACTAAGAGACTATTGGAACTCATAGAGGAGTTTGGCAAAGTGGCAGGATATAAAATCAATGCACAAAAATCAACAGCCTTTGTATACACAAGCAATGCCATGACTGAGAAAGAACTGCTAAGATCAATCCCATTCACAATAGCTACAAAAACAATCAAATACCTTGGAATAAACTTAACCAAGGACGTTAAAGATCTCTACGATGAAAATTACAAAACCTTAAAGAAAGAAATAGAAGAGGATACCAAAAAATGGAAAAATCTTCCATGCTCATGGATTGGAAGAATCAACATCATCAAAATGTCCATTCTCCCAAAAGCAATTTATAGATTCAATGCAATCCCGATCAAGATACCAAAGACATTCTTCGCAGATCTAGAAAAAATGATGCTGAAATTCATATGGAGGCACAAGAGACCTCGAATAGCTAAAGCAATCTTGTACAACAAAAACAAAGCTGGAGGCATCACAATACCAGACTTCAGGACATACTACAGGGCAGTTGTAATCAAAACAGCATGGTACTGGTACAGAAACAGATGGATAGACCAATGGAACAGAATTGAAACACCAGAAATCAACCCAAACATCTACAGCCAACTTGTATTTGATCAAGGATCTAAAACTAATTCCTGGAGCAAGGACAGTCTATTCAATAAATGGTGCTGGGAAAACTGGATTTCCACGTGCAGAAGCATGAAGCAAGACCCCTACCTTACACCTTACACAAAAATCCACTCAACGTGGATTAAAGACCTAAATCTACGTCCTGACACCATTACGTTATTAGAGAACATTGGAGAAACCCTTCAAGATATTGGCACAGGCAAAGAATTTCTGGAAAAGACCCCGGAGGCACAGACAGTCAAAGCCAAAATCAACTATTGGGATTGCATCAAATTGAGAAGTTTCTGTACTGCAAAAGAAACAGTCAGGAAAGTGAAAAGGCAACCGACAAAATGGGAAACATATTTGCAAACTATGCAACAGATAAAGGGTTAATAACCAGAATCTACAAAGAGATCAAGAAACTCCACAAAAACAAAACCAACAACCCACTTAAGAGATGGGCCAAGGACCTCAATAGACATTTTTTAAAAGAGGAAATCCAAATGGCCAACAGGCACATGAAAAAATGTTCAAGGTCACTAGCAATCAGGGAAATGCAAATCAAAACCACAATGAGGTTTCACCTCACCCCGGTTAGAATGGCTCACATACAGAAATCTACCAATAACAGATGCTGGCGAGGATGTGGGGAAAAAGGGACACTAACCCACTGTTGGTGGGAATGCAAACTGGTCAAGCCACTATGGAAATCAGTCTGGAGATTCCTCAGAAACCTGAATATAACCCTACCGTTCGACCCAGCCATCCCACTCCTTGGAATTTACCCAAAGGAGTTTAAATTGATAAAGAAAAAAGCGGTCTGCACCCTAATGTTTATTGCAGCACAATTCACAATAGCCAAGACCTGGAACCAACCTAAATGCCCATCAATGGTAGACTGGATAAAGAAATTATGGGATATGTATTCTTTAGAATACTATACCGCAGTAAGAAACAACGAAATCCAGTCATTTGCAACAAAATGGAGGAATCTGGAACACATCATGCTGAGTGAAGTAAGCCAGTCCCAAAGGGACAAATACCATATGTTGTCCCTGATTGGTGACAACTGACTGAACACCAAAAAGGAAACCACCTGAAGTGAAATGAACACTATGGGAAATGGTGATTTGATCAGCATAGCCCTGACTGCTAATGGACAACTTAATATATTATCCCTCATAGTATTTTTTTTTGTCTGTTCTACTTAATATGACTGGTTTAATTCTGTAATTATCACACAGTTATTCTTAAGTGTTGAAAATTAACTGAAATGTGATCCCTGTTAAACATAAGAGTGGGAATAAGAGAGGGAAGAGATGTATAATTTGGGACATGCTCAAGCTGACTTGCCCCAATTGGTAGAGTTGGAAACATACCAAGGGATTCCAATTCAATCCCATCAAGGTGGCATGTGCCAATGCCATCTCACTATTCCAAGTGATCAATTTCAGTTCACAATTGATCATAATGAAAGGACTAAGAGTCAAAGGGAGCACATAAACAAGTCTAGTATCTGCTAACACTAACCGATAGAATAAATAAAGGGGAGAGTGATCCAACATGGGAAGTGAGATACTCAGCAGACTCATAGAATGGCGGATGTCCTAAATAGCACTCTGGCCTCAGAATCAGCCCTAAAGGCACTCGGATCTGGCTGAAAAGCCCATGAGAGTATTTCAGGCATGGAAAGCCAAGGCACTCTGGAAAAAAGATCTCTGTGAGTGAGATCCCAGTGGAAAGAACAGGTCTTCAAAGAGGGAGGTGCCTTTCTCTGAAGGGAGGAGAGAACCTCCACTTTGACTATGACCTTGTCTAAACAAGATAAGAGTCGGAGAACTCAAGGGGCTTCCATAGCCTTGGAAACTCATGACTGGTGCATAGGGAGATTATTGATGCCATAAACAGGAGTGTCAATTTGTAAAGTCAACAACAGGAGTCACTGTGCACTTACTCCTCATTAGGATCTCTGTCCTTAATGTGCTGTACACTGAGGCTTAATGCTATAACGAGTACTCAAACAGTATATTTCACTTTGTGTTTCTATGGGGGTGCAAATGATTGAAATCTTTACTTAATGTACACTAAACTGATCTTCTGTAAAAAAAAAAAAAAAGAAAAAGAAATTATCAATTCCCAACTTGACTCTCACTGGGATTAAACATGACAATAGGTCTGATCTGATTTCATCATCATTTAAAAAAAATCATCTATTATTTTTCACTTTATGTTTCTGTGTGGGAACAAACTGTTGAAATCCTTACTTAAGGTATACTAAGCTGATCTTCTGTATATTAAGATAATCGAAAATGAATCTTGATGTGAATGGAAGGGGAGAGGGAGTGGGAAAGGGGAGGGTTGTGGGTGGGAGGGAGGTATGCGGGGGAAAGCCATTGTAACCCATGAGTCGTACTTTGGAAATTTATATTCATTAAATAAAAGATTTAAAAAAAATAAAAAAAATAAAAAAAAAGATACTGACTGTCTAAATGGATTAAAAACAGACCCATATATTTGCTAATTAAAAGAAACACAACTCAGAAAGATACACATAGACTGCAATTGAAAAGATGAAAAAAAAAGATATTTCATGTGAACAGAAAAAAGGCAGGTGTAGCTATTCTAATATCAGACAAAATAGACTTTAACAAAAAAAACTATTAAAAGAGACAAAGAAGTATACTATGCAATGATTAAGGCATCAATACAACAGCAAGATGTGATTATAATTAATGTATATGTACCCAATTACAGGATGCCTGGCTATTTAAAAAAATCTATTAATGGATTTAAAGGAAGATATAGACCGCAATACAATAGTAACAGGCACTTCAGTATCCCACTTTCATCAATAGGCAGATCAACTAGAACAAAAATTAACAAAGAAACAACAGAGCTAATTGACATCATAGACCAAATGGACCTAACTGATAACTATAGAGCTTTTCACCCTAGAGTTGCAGAATATATAGTCTTCTCTGCAGTGCACAGAACTTTCTTTAGGATAGACCCATATACTAGGCCATAAAACAAGTCTCAACAAGTTTAAATAAATCAAAATCATACCATGCACCTTCACTGGTCACAATGGATTGAATCTTGAAAAAAAAACTCAAGAATGTCAAGAACATATGCAAACACATGAAGAATGATTAAAATGCTCCTAAATGAACAGTGGATTATAAAAGAAATAAAAAGAGAAATTAAAAAATTTCTGGAAATGATTCAAGATGACAATGCCTCATATCAAAATATATGAAATACAACAGAAATAGTGTTAAGAGGGAAATTTATAGTGATATGTGCCTACATCAAGCAATTGGAAAGTAACAAAATAGATGAGCTGTCAATGCATCTCAATGACCTAGAAAAAAGAAAAACAACAAGCCAAACCCCAAATTAGTAGGAGAAAGGAAACAACTAAAATTAAGGAAGAAATACAATTGAAACCAAAATACAATATAAAATATCAATGAAATGAAGAGCTGGTTTTTTTGAAAAAATAAAATTGACACATCAATGGTGCAACTAACAAAAAATAAAAAGGAAGAAGATGCAAATCAACAAAATCAAAGATGAAAAAGTATATATAACAACACATAAATAAAAAGAAGCACCAGGAAATACTACAAAGAGCTGTATGCTAATAGAATAGGACACCTAGGAGAAATGGCATATACAACCTACCTAAATTGAGCCATGAAGACATAAATCATCTAAACAGGCTAATTATCAAAACAGAGATCGAATCAGTAATAAAGACCATTCCAACAAAGAGAAGCCCAGGTCCTGAAGGCTTCATGGCAGAATTCTACCAGACATTTAAAGAACGAACTCCCATTCTTAGCAAGCTATTCAAAACAATTGAAAGGGTGGTAATCCTCCCAAAATCCTTCTATGAAGCCTGCATCAACTTAATTCCTAAGCCAGAAAAAGATATGACAGAGAAAGAGAAGTATAGACTAATATTCCTGATGAATGTAGACATAAAAATGCTCAGCTCTGGCTGTTGTAGCCATCTGGAGAGTGAACAGTAGATGGAAAGTATCTCTCAATCTCTCTCTCTCTCTCTCTGCCTCTCTCTCTTGCT